>NW_010193279.1:14821-16277 GCF_000695765.1 Mesitornis unicolor
CATACATTTATGGCATTATTATACCATGCACCCACACCTCCATACCAGCACCACCGCACTGCTCCAAGTGCTGGCCAGGCAGCCGGTCCTGCCCTCGCTTCTCTCCTGTGAACGAACACCCAAATAACTAAAAAAGCAATTACTGTTGCTGATGCACATCATATTTCCCATATAGCTTATTGAAATTATTTCCAGTTATTTAGCATTCCGGCTAATCCGAACGTTACCTCTGGGTACCTGATGATCTGTGGCTGTAACAGAAAAAGCGCTGGAGCAGAGTCAATGATTCACAAAGCAAACAGGGACTGAAATGATACCCACGTTTTCTGACCGGAGCTTTTTAGCTGGGCAGCCTCCGTCTACAGGATGAAGCATGTAATAGAGGCGAACCTTGCTGGCGTGTTTCCGACTCTGGAAAAAACAATAAATAGAAGAAAAAGCAAGAAATGAAGTCACAAAAAGCAAGAAGCTGTATCGCCGTGCATACAACACCGCTCTGCTGTCAGGTTTCACATCCCTATGATCCCACATGGAAGGAGGAAAGAGGAAAGGATCTGGGTGAGGAATGTTTGCTTCTCAGGGGGTTTCACCAAGCTGAAATGAGCTGCGGGGGGCTCTGACACTGCCTTGGGCAGGTAAAGGCTCCGTCCCGCTGCTCGCAGCCCCATGGACACGCAGTGGGGACAGCGATGGCTGGAGCAGAGCAGTGTGCGTCATCGGACCAGCCCCAAGCAGGGTCACCGAGCAGATCGGGGTCATTTAACTGCAGTGGGGATGGGATGGCATCGCCAGGGATCGGACCCACACACACAGAAACCCACAGCTCATGGAAGAATAAAATACGTGAGGGGCATAAAACCTCACTCTCTGGGAAACCACACGACTGATACCTCCAAAGGCCTGGAAGAAGTGTCTCCCATGGGTGAATTATCTCATAATTGTGCATTGGGAGATCCAGTGCCCAGCAGAGAGGAGACGAGGACCCTGTGGGTGCCTGAGCCTTCATCCTCGTGTGCTCCCATAGGGGCTGAGCAGTAAAACCTTGTGGATGTCATGGAAACGAGGGGATTTGTGCACTGGGTGACGCCAAGTTCCAGGTGACACCGTTCTCTGGGTGATGCTGTGCCACCAGCCTGGAGCCAGTGTCCCTGTCCCAGCAGACGTGGGGGGAACTGGCAGCTCCCAGACACGCACGCAGCTACCACTATTGTTATGGAAATGCCTCCTCTGAACCTCTGCTTCCGATTACAGAACAGCCCCACTGTAATACTATAATTTCAGATTTGCCATTTTAAAATATTAAATTATCATTAGCATGCTCTGGAACAGTCTTTTTCCTGTGGTGTGAACTTGGGAGCTAAATTTGCAGAGAGCTGTATTTGTATGCATAAATGTGACTACGCAGTAACTTTTTTAATGGAGCAAACCAGTCAAGATAAATAACGTCAAACATCTT
>NW_010193279.1:16288-18630 GCF_000695765.1 Mesitornis unicolor
CCTAACTCCTCTTCAATCATTCATTTAAAGAACGTGACCTGCTGCAGCCAGAGCCAAGCAGGAAACCCTGAGAGCTTCAGCTGTTGGCGACGAGCAGTCCCGACAGTGATGAGCAGTCCCGACAGCGACAGCGCCGTCGCCATTGAGAAGCAACAAAATAAACACCCGAAATGATGTGTGCGGTCACTCTGGGTCTGGGGGTGCTCCTGTGTTCTGCCCACAGGGATGCTCGGGGGGTTTCGCCTTTGGGGGGGTCTGCACCAGGCAGCCCCTGCCCAGGAACCCACTCGCACACAACCACAGAATTCAAATTTAGAGGGGAAAAGGGCTGAATCCAGGGGGTAAAAGCTTTGTGAGGTTCTGGTTGGTTTTTTTGTAGGATGAAAAGCAAGATTTTAACAGTAATCGCTTTTACTGTTCCTCTCCGTGGCACTCAGCCGTGCCAATAAATTACGTCCAAACGCCAGCACTAAAAGGCAGTGAAGCTTCGGCCTCCTTTAAAACCTCTCCCCTTTATTTATGCACTTGTTTGGATTTATGAAAGCCAAGGCAAAGGAATAACTTCGTTTTGGCACAATTTAAAACCACACGGCTCCTCTTGCAGCCTCATTACCCTATGGTTATAAGAGTGGAGCCCCCAGCCCCAGCAGGCATGCGGGGAGCATCTTGACACCACAGCCCCGGTGTCACTGCTCCATCTCCGTCAGTCGCTGTGCTCACACCCGCAGCCATCTCCCAACACCCGGACAGAGCACAGCGGTGACTCTGGGCACCAGCAGCCCCAGGATGGCTTCACCTCCACATTGGGGTCTGCGGCTCCGGGGGCAGAGGGACAGGTGCTGGGGAGGGGTTGGGCAGCACCCGGGGGCTCTGGCCAGGCCCCGTCGCCCCGTCCTGGGGTCTCAGAGGGGTTCGGGGGGACTTGGCACCAGAGGACATTGGGGAATGGGGGGGACGTGGCAGTGAGAGCATCTCTGTGTGCCCAGAGGAGCATCTGACAGCAAACAGCCCCAAATTACTGCAGATACATGGGATCAGGGGAAGAACCACGCACAGGACTTGGGGACCCAGGACAAAGCGGGATCAGGGCTCCCATTTTGATCCACCCCAAGCCTTGAAAAAGGCAAAACCTCCACACACGGATGGGAATGGGAACAGGAACACTGTCTCTGGAGACGCTGCCACCGCCACCTCATCCTGGGAGCACCCAGGGTATTTCTGTGCCTGCGATCGTTCCTTTTGTAACTTTACCAAGTGTCAGGCCAAAGGCATTTTCACTTAAATTCTCTGTCGCTAGTGCCTGGAAACAACTCCTTTAGAAGGCAAGAGGTCCAACTTCATACAATAGGCTTCAAAAACAGCCTTCTCTGTGCGGGGAGGGGGGAAGCTTAGGAAGAGCCTGTTTGCACATGGCTACTGCAGGCTTCTGCGTTGCAGCTCATGTGCTATTGGTAGAAGGCCCAACAACAAAAGGAAATAAATGGATCATTTCTATCTATATCAAATCTATTTTAACACAGAGTATTGTGGCAGAGGCAGCCCTGCAATTCAGCCCTAAAACACAGAAGGGCAAAGCAGAGAAAAATGGTGCTATGAAATGCAATTTGGTTTTGCATAAATCGAGTTTTACAGCACGTGCGAGCCCAGGCCGAGGGACCAGCATCCCCATGTGCCCCAGGAGCCAAGGACCAGCATCCCTGCACCCCTGATCCAGGGAGCAGCATCCCCATGTACCCTGGAATCCAGGAACCAGCATCCCTGTGTGACCCAGGGGCCAGGGACCAGCATCTCTGCACCCCCACTGTGCTCCCCACCATCACAACCAAACAGCTTTGCTGTGAATTCACCACCAGCAGCAGCATCCCCAGGGAGGACTGCAACACGCCAAGGGAAGAGGTCCCCAGTGCCTCCAGTCCCCCAGAGCAACTGGGGATTTCAATCCTTTTAGTGTGTACCACGTTGATTTCTTTTTGTACGCTGGCAGTTTCTTAATTAAATTGCCCTGAAACATGCAGCCATACGATTACACCACCTTTCTTGTCTGCATTGACCCTACGCGTAACCTCATCAGCGGAGATGAGGTTATTTTGGCCAGCCCCAGCTCTCTCACACACAACACCAACACCACCATCCATCCCCCGTGGCCATGTACCCCAGTCCCTTTGAGACCGCTCTGCCCAGTGCACTGCTGGGCTGGGGGGGCTCTGTCCCCCTCCTCAAAGCTTCCTCCGCTTCCCAAATCCCATGAAGGGTCGTCCGGGACGATGCCGAGCACATGGAAACTACCGGACCTGCTGACTCAAGAAACAACGCTCCGCATTTCATAATCGCTGCCGAGCAAA
>NW_010193279.1:18643-24423 GCF_000695765.1 Mesitornis unicolor
CAGAACCAATCTTTTCCTCACTCTGTGATATAACAACATCCTCTGGTTTTTTTTTAAATAGAGGACAGAAGTATTTTCAGCGAACGCCTTCCCTTTTTGCCTCCTCTGCCCACACGACCAGCAAACACTATTACCGAGATCCCCGTTGCTCGCCGCAGAGACAAACTCCCGTCTGTTATTCCAGACGCTGCTGGGTGCCAATGTCCTTTTCCTCCCTTTGTAATTTTTGCAAAGCCTCATTTATAATTTATGGTCATTTCTATCCACTTCCCCTTTTCCCTCTGTGAGTTAATTTTTTAAAAAGCGTCTACTCATGCCTGTGACTTTCTGGGCACACAGATACACGGCCGTAATTCCCAATTGCGCACATCTTCACCCCCATGAAACTGCCTTCTCCAAAGCCACGGGCAGACACTTTACTGGTTTGGACGTTGATTTGCTTCTCCCAGTCACTGCAATTTTTAAAAGGCAAAAACAATTTAAAAGAAAGGTTTTTCCCCCTGGTGCAGTCCATCCTGCAGAGCAGGGATGCGCTGGTCTCTGCCCGGGTGGGTACCACGGCATCGCCCATGGCTGCGGCACCGCTCCAGGCTGTGCTCCCGGGCACGGATCCCTGCAGACCTCCAGAACGGCGAGGCACGAATCTTCTGTCTCGGGAATCACCGCTTCTGCTGTGTGATTTGAACTCTGCCACTTCCCATATTGATTCTGACTGCAGTCAAAGCATCTCCTGTCCTACGCGCCACCGTGTACCCTGCGGAGAGGGAAATCACTCCCTTCACAGCCGCTGCCAGAGCCGCATGGCAGCAGCCGCAGGGCTCAGCTCCCCACAGACCTGCCCCACGGTGCCCCCAGGACGCTGCTCCCCCCAGAATTCACTGAAAATCCTCTTTAGCTTCACACCCTGTGGGTGGATCTCACCCCTAAACCAATGCAACCACAGGTTTATTTCTCCACTGGTGTTTAGGGGTTTTTTCACAACAGCGCACATTGCCATGAATGTGCCAAGGGAAAGGGGACGCGGGGGACAGAGTGAGCAAGGTGGGAGCCTCCAAAACGCACTCGGCACAGCAAGCGGAGCCCTCACTGTTTGCCCATGGCCAACTGATGTGGAGCCGCTGCAGCGCAGGCTCCTGTGCTCGGCCACCACTGCCAGGAAGCGATGCTGGAGGCACCAGTGCAGCACTGGTACCCAATGGGGAGTTAACACGAACATGGCTTCTGCTCTGCACCCCTCACCCAGCACCGCAGCATCGCTGCTCCCATGCCATCCCCACACCTGAACCACATTGCTGCTACATCCCATCCCATCCCACCTCATCCCATCCCATCCCATCCCTATGTCTGAACCACATTGCTGTTACAGCACCAGTGCCAGCCACCGCTCAGCCCCGGTGCGGGGTCAGGCTCTGTCACAACAGGTGGCGACAACTGAAGACTCCACTTTCAAACACCTGGAACCCAAGTCCAAACATGGGCTGTGCGTTTAAGATGCTAAAGAAAAGGAAGAGCGAGCACCTGAGGCAAAGAGGGGCAGCAAGGGGCTGCCAAGGGAGCAAGCGGGAGCTCCTGGGATGGGGCAAAGAGGGGCAGCAAGGGGCTGCTAAGGGAGCAAGCGGGAGCTCCTGGGATGGCCCATCCCAGGTGACAGCAAAGTTTCATTGCTTTTATTCCTCATAGGCTTAACACGGCATCCCTTGTACCCCAGTGTGACACCCCTCATGCCTCTCCATCATCACTGACCCCAGGGTCTCATCCCAGTGCATTTTCCTGCTGCTCTGAAGTCAGCACCTTTGAACTTCAGCTGTTTTTACCCAGAAATGGGCCCTGCAGAGGTGCCTTGGATGGGAGGCCTTATCTGCTCTGCTGTTGCTGCTATTTAGCAATAGACTTTGGCACTGGGAGTGCATTAAAGATCATGTTTGGCCATTAATGCTGACAACGGAGCCTTGTAAAGTCCCATTCAATCTGCACCGTTCCTGGAGCCGGCAGCGCTGTCCTGGCACATTGGCTGCGTGCAGGGAGGGAGAGCAGCACCAGCGCCGTGCCATGAACAGACACCCGTGTGTCTCACACACATGTGGCCACATCACCTCAACGTATTTTAATTGCTGCTGTTAGCACGACATGAACTGGGTACCAAAACCACACACGAACACAAACCAGAACAGCATCTTCCTCACCTCTGCAACAGAACCACAAATAAAGCTTGCTTTATCCTGATTTTTTTTGCCTCAAGCCAAGGTTCTCCTACCAAACAGCAGCACAATCTGCAGAACAGCAGCGATGTCTGAGCAGCCACTGAACCCACACAGCACACACAGCAGAGCAGAGCAGTGGCAGGGATGCGGGAGCACCAGGGGGGATATCCCCTGCTCATCTCTGCAGCACCGACAAGTCATGGGCACCAGAGCGGCCCCAATGGATGGGGGCAGCGGAACAGGAGGGAGCGAGCGCTGTGTCCCCTTTGACACCACCCACCCAAGCCGGGTCCCAACACCAGAGCCCCATGTCTGCATCTCCAGCCGCAGCGCATCCTCCCACTGCTCCATCCTGGAAACGCCTGTGGTGCCTCACGGGGAGCTGGCACCAGGCAGGGGATGCTCCAGCTCCTGCGTCCTGCCGCACATTTGTCCTGTTAAATAGAGGACGTGCTCTTCCACTGCATTAATATTTCAGACGCAGGATTGCCTTTCCGAGCACACACATCTTGATCCTTAAGGCACTAATGTGCCAATAGTAAACAACGTTTATTATTCCTTCAGACAAGCCATCATGTTCCGCAGTTTCCCGGGAAGGACAGCCCCACTGGACGCAGATCAACCCCAGCACCACGCCAGCCCCCGCAGACGAGCGGTATCGATGGGGCTGTCGATATCGCTCACCTGCTTCACCCCGCAGACAGGGCGAGAAATCCCAAGAGTGCAGGGCTCCAGAGACGACCCAAAGGGCACAGCCTGTGATTTGTTCTGTTTAATTCTTCAAATTAAGATTTGGAGTTTAATACACCCTAGCTCTGCCCTCCTGCAAGCATCTCAGCATCGCTCTGCCCTCAGCATCGCTCCTGCATCCCACAGGGAGAGAGAATGCGACACCTTCCCAGGCTCTGCCTACAGACCCAGCGCATTCCTTCATTTCAAATGAGAAAGCAAAGAACCATCTGAACACCTGAAGCAATAAAGATTACAACGGAGAGAAGTGTTACAGCAGCTCGAGGAGCAGACGTGGTGATGAATATGCAGCTCAGGGCAGAATCCGAGAGCAACTTTGCATATTTGGTAATTTTCCTGCAGGAGTTTCAAGGAGAAACTTGAAAATAAATGGTAACATCCTCCTAATGGCTGTGAACACTCCTGTAGAGAGGAGGATGCGGAGCTAACTAAGAGAGCTTTGCTTTCTAAATTAATGGAGCAGCTCGCCAAAGGGATTGATGCCACCTCTCCCAGGCAGAGCTGGCAGGAGGCGCTGAACCCCGGTGATCCAGGGAGCACCCAGCAGAGGAGAGACCAGAAACACAGGAAGGAAACACTCATCTCTGGGGCACGGACTCTCAATCGCATTGCAGCAAACACAGCGCGTTGTATTTCTCTTCTCCTCCTGTTTCTCTTCTCCTCCTGTTTAACCAGCTCTGTGGCACCGGCCCCTTCCCAAATCACTGCTGCCCTCTGCCCATCTCCGGTCCCTCCCATGATCGTCCCCGTGCAGGGCAGGAGCCTCTGATGTCAGCTCAGTCATTTCCCTGCGACCCCTTGGAGGCTGAGGGGCACTGGAACAGCCACGATGAGCAGCACAGGACACAATGGAGCCACGGGGGCACAAACCATGTGCCCGAACCCCACCTTGACAGCCTCTGGCAGCCTCCTGCATCCTCCAGGGGGCTCTGCGGAGCTGCAGACAAGGGGTATTGCAGGCGAGGGGTAGCTGCAGATTTGGGGTAGCTGCAGACTTTGGGGTAGCTGCCTTCTGCTTCCCCCACCCACAGGTGTCATTTAAAAGCACAAAAACACATCAATGCACAAACCATGTGCCCGAACCCCACCTTGACAGCCTCTGGCAGCCTCCTGCATCCTCCAGGGGGCTCTGCGGAGCTGCAGACAAGGGGTATTGCAGGCGAGGGGTAGCTGCAGATTTGGGGTAGCTGCAGACTTTGGGGTAGCTGCCTTCTGCTTCCCCCACCCACAGGTGTCATTTAAAAGCACAAAAACACATCAATCCTTCCATGTCAAAGTTGTGCTTGAAAGACGCGCACGTCTGTGCCAGCAAAGCAGAGCAAAAGGGTTGACGGCTGCAAGATGCTCCCCAAAATACCTTCCCCTCCACACTCCTGTGTTTGCCCCCCCCACTGCAGCCCGTGATCCCCCAAAGCACACCGCATCCCCCTGCCCTTGTCCTGACTCTTCTCACTGCTCCCCCGCATCCCCCCGGTCCTCCCGTGGGAACGGCAGAGCCACCGCGCGTGGGGAGCACTGGCGCATCACGGCAGCACCGAGCCGTGTCTGGCAGGGATTTCATCAGGCATCCCCATGTGGATGCTTTATTCCAGCAGCAGAAACGGGAGGGGAGTTTTCTGGTACTTCTGGGGACAAATTAAGACATTAATTTGTTAAAATATTCAGATGTGCCATCTTTTGGGCATAGACAACAGCCAGTAAGATTCATCTCATCTCTCACCGCTGCGCGGATGCTACCCAGTGTCTCTAAAGCAAGCTGCTGCGATACCCAGCATCATCACAGGATGCTCATTAAGGCATTTTCTCATTTGGGCACCTGCAACCCCATTAGAAGCCAATGCCCCAAGGCCAGCGACTCCATCGGCTCTGCCCCACAGCGAGTATGGGATGGGGACGGCGAGGGAGCAGCAGACGCCAGGCAGAGGCAGAGACAGTGGCACAAAGCACAAGAAATAAGGGCAGAATTTGCTGTACGTCAAGTCTGAAGCAGAAATACACTGCAAGCACCCCAATTCTTTTGTCATTTTTCCACTACGCTTGCCCTTGGAAATAATACTGTTTAATATTGCACAACTGACATCAAATTATTTTTTGTTCCCGGCAAAGCAGCGCAGAAGAAAAGAGGAGTCATTGGTTGATGATTCGGAGAAGGAGACGAGACAGCGATTGGAACCGACTATTCCTGTTTGGCAAGATAAAAACGTCCCCCTTTCATACGCTGTTTCCCTCTATTTTCTTACAGAGAAATGTCTTATTTTGCATGCACAAAGGAGCCAAGCCAAGATCCCGGCGCTGGCACCGCGGCTGCGCCAGGGAGGCCACGGATGAATCCCCTCTCTCCCCAAATGTGGGCAGGGCAAGGGCGCTGCTGCCCCAAAGCAACCACGACCAGCACAGCCCCATAGCCCGGCACTGCTGGTCCCAGTGCGGCTCCTGTGGGTCCCGTTGTGTGATTGAGCTTCATGCATCACACCAGGAGAGGATCTCTGCTTTGCAGGAATTCACTTTTCCCCATAAAGTTCAGGTCCACTCAAAATTCAGAAGTTTTGCTCAGTGCAAACAGCTCGTTTACGCTGTGTTCTTGCTGCGTGCTTTGATACTGATGCTGTTTGTTTTGTTCTCCAACCAAAAAGCTGAAACTTTAGAAGAGTAAACGAAACCTTACCTGCTGAAATTCAGTTGAAGTTGATCAAATGAAGTTGATGTTTTCCCTATGAAAAGAATCATTTTTGGCCATAGAGTTCTTTTTGAAGAAAGAAGGGAGAATTTAAAAAAAAGGTGTGAAAATGGTGACAAGCTACTCTTTAATTAGGACGAAACAGTGAATTT
>NW_010193279.1:24454-32072 GCF_000695765.1 Mesitornis unicolor
CCTGCTATTAACTAATGGGCTCATAGGTTTTGGGCAGGATGGAGCTCAGGTGCGTTCAACACCAGAGCTTTGCACAGTAACAGTCACGTTGTGAGCCCTGGTGTTACAGAAGTGAATATCCTGACCCCAGACCTGCTCTGCTGCGCAGGCTGGGGAGCAGAAACCCCTCACCCTCTGGCATGGGAACAGCACACGGGGCTCAGACCAAACCCCTCACAAAACAGCGACAGAGCAGGAGTTGTTTGCGGGAATTATCCTCCAATAAATCCTCCATGATCCATAGGGAAACAGCTCAGTGCTCATCCGATGGGAGGAGGAGGCCAAGCTCCGCTCAGAGCTGCTCACTGGGACTTATCACTGGGGCTTCAGGAAGGACCAGGAAGGGCCAGGACTGGGAATGGCCGGGAGCACTGCAGTGCATTTCCCTACTTGCAATTGCAGTCGAAGCACTCGGACAGAGGAACCTCCCTGCACAGCTTCATGCTGCACCAGGGACACGTCCAGGGGCTGCAATGGCTTCTGCGGGCCTGCTGCTGCCTCCCCGAAAACCAGAGGAGACCCCAGCCTGGGAGCGGTCCCCCCACCCTCTGTCCCCCATCCCTGCTCCATCTCTGTTCCATATCCCTGCTCCATCCCCGCTCCATCCCCACTCCATATCCCCGCTCTATATCTCCGCTCCATCCCTGTTCCATATCCCTGCTCCATCCCGCTCCATCCCCACCCCATCCCGCAGACGCGCAGGCGAGGGCTGGCAGTGACATTATTGTGCCGAGCGTCTGCAGCGTCTGCTGGGATTTCACGGGGGATGACAAATGAGCACAACACCTCGCGCTAGAAATATACAACAGAAAATGGTGTTGTTTTCCACACTTCAGCAACATCTGCTATGAATTAATGATTCAGCTCATACCTGCACCGACGGGCGCGGAGGGAAGCGGTTGGATGAGCACCCCATTGCTCACCTCTCGCTGCTCCCGCTCCTGCGGCACCGCTTCTGCCTCCTGCAGACAAAACCTGGCACCCGCAGCCCCCAGATTAGATCTGGGAAGTGTCCCTAAAACCGCAGCCCTCGACTTCTCATGCAAGGGCAGTGTCTGCAGGCGGGTCAGGGGGGTCACCACAACAGGGGCGTCAATGCGCGTTATCATTGGCGTGGTTCGTTAACGCAGCTCAGCATCCCTGGGCGCCACACGCTGATTGAGCTCCTTGAACATCTCCCCCAACCACACAGACGTCTCCTCTATGCACCCACTGCTGAACACTCAAATCTGACCAAAAGTCTGGGGAAACTTTGTCTTCAAGGCCTCCCAGCACAGATTCTGGTTTTCTGGAAATACTGCAGAGACTGACAGGCTTTGAAGATACGCAGTGCTGCTAATTGCTGCTCTAACACGTCTCTAATAATACAGCCTTTCTAATTGTTTATTGCTCGCCTACCTCTTAAGTGCTTAAACGCATCCACAAATACCAATCTGTTCCCTGCACAATCAGGGATTCCACCTCAGCAGAGCACAGCGCAGCAGTTTGATATGAAAACTCGAGTTGGTTTTGCCGAACTCCTAATTGATCTCCTTGCAAACTCCATTCTTCGAAACCCCGCTGCCAGCCCTGCCCGAGCTGCAGCCTGACTTTGCAGATTTGGAGAGAAGGGAAAACCAGACACGCAGCAGAGCAGTGACACCGTCTACAGAGCAAGATGCCACCAGCACAAACAACCCTTTGAATCTTCAGTTTTCGGAGAGGAACGCGAAACGCTGGGGACGCGGCAGCTGACACCACCGTTAAAACACACCGGGACGAGGGAGCTGCACGGCGGGAGGACCCTACCTCGTAATGGGCCACGCGCTGCGACTCCGAGATGAGCTGGGCGCTGCAGACCTTGCAGTAACTCTCGGTGAACAGCTCCGGGTCGACGTCCGACGACTTCATCTGTTCACGACAGAGACAAGAACCAGAGTCAGTCGCAAGGGTCTGGTGAGGGTCCCTGCAGCAAAGCAGCGCCGGAGCCGAGCGGCTCTGGTCACCGCGAGGGAACAGGAACAGCTTTAGAATGGGGCTTTATAATGGGGTTTTATAACGGGGCTTTATAATGGCGCAAACGTGCTTGGTCCCCACCACATCCCCACACCTGCAATAGTCCCCAGCGTTACGCAGCTCTTCTCCAACATCTTTCATATCCAGAAACACTGCGTACAACACCAGCTGTAGCGTGCATCACTCCTGGCTCGAAACACGCTTAACCATTTGTTATACAACACGGAGCTGATAAAGAGCTCTCTATAAAACCAAACACCGTTACAACCTGGAGGAAGGTGTTTTTAAGCTCTGCTGTATTTCTCAATTTAGACACGGAGGGAAATTGGCTGGATGATTTACTGGGCTGTGCTGCTCCCAAGCAGCTGTTCAAATATTTGTGCGCTCCCTGGAGCTTCCCAAGTGGAGACTTGCAGGGACAACGCGGCTGTGACACCCGGACACACGGACACCCGCACTGACACACACCCCTGGTCTGGGTCACACGCACCCGCAGGTACCCGCTCCGGGCTGAACACCAGGATGCACATCCACTGACAAATTACTACATAGACCGAACCCAGGCAGAGCCAGGAAGCACCAGCAGCAGCTTCATAGAGAGGATGCTTAAAAACAGAAAAAACCCCAGTGCAATTCAAGAGGGAACCAGGGGCCGATGCCTCCTGACTAATGCCAAGATAAAGCCTATTAATTTGCAATCATAACAAACCCGGGCATAATGAAGGCTGATAATACAGTTTTTCTAGAGTTTATTCCACTGATTGCGAACAAAAGCAACATGGAAATGAACCAGTTACGAGACGTCATTAGCAGAAAAGCCATCAGATAGAGAAAGAGCTGTCAGTGCTCGCCCTGCCCTGGGGCTGGGGACATCCCGGCCCCCCAGCCCTGCCCTGGACCCCCGCAGCTCCAGCCCAGAGCGCCCAATGTGCCCCAGCTCCAGGGAAAGGCTGGTTTGGGTGTTCCTGGTGCAGCAGACACAAATCTCAGGCTGCTCTGCCCATGCCCTTGCTCTGCGACTGCAGAGACGCTCGCTGCTTTCCCCTGTGTCTGCCTGGGTTTAATCTTCATTTACCCTGTCTGGAGAAACGCCGCACTGAGAAACTTTCCAAGACACCAAAAGGCCCTTTTAGGAGCACAGAAAGTGCTGCAAAATCGCATCAAAGGCAAAATAAAGCGGAGGGAAGGAATCTCATTTAAATACAACAAACTGGCACAAGGCGAACCAAAGAACCTCATTAAACCCCGATCCGGCAGGTAACGCTGCCCTCATTGGCATGCAGGCTGCGGCGCTCGCAGGACAAACTCTCATTGCGAAAATCAGAGTAAATCAAAAGCCGCTCAGCGTTATTGCAGCCCCTCATGCCCTGATAGCAGATCCAAGCTCGTTCTGCCTCTGATATGAACAGAGCTGCCTTTTCCCCCTTCGCAGCCGCAGGGGCTGAGCAGGCTTATCCAGGAGCTGGATTTAATCTCTTTTCTCTAAGCAGCAGCGTCTGATACAGGTACAGCATTTGCCAGTCTCAGCACTGAGGTTTTACACGCCGTTGTTGCTACTCAGGGATGTAACGCATCGCAATAGGTGGATGCCGTTATCATCATGACATTAATGTGAACGTTATGCTCCGTGATCCACACGTAACCGTCCAAATTACCTGGGAAAGTCTCTCTTTGGCAGCCCCCAGTCACCGAGAGCATCGACGCCTTGTTTGGCGGGTCAGCGCTAGCAGTGATTTATTAACTTCTCCCACCCGCAAGTGCCATAAAGGAGTTCATACGCAATTAATATTTATGTATTTCTAACCACTTAACTCCACGCTGGCTCTCCCTGCCCAGAAAAGACCAGTCTGGGGCTGACCCTCACTGCCAGCCCATCCTGGCCACAAAGCAGAGGGGAAAGGGGCATTTCCCCAGCAGCAGCACCCATGGATGCTCCAGAAGAGCCGCGGATGCTGCGCGAGGTGGGACGAGCTCCCCATGCACTCACAGAGCCGTTTCTTTCCGAGCACTACGGAATCAACGCACGATTCAGACCAAACCGCTCGGTTTGACACCTCCACCCTGGTGTCCTCCTTGGGGCACACACAGACCCCAGCACAGACACTGCTGCTTCGTCTCCCTCCAGCGGGGTTTGTCCTCACCTCCCGTGGTGGCACCCAGGGCCCTGCTCCAAATCGGTCGCCCCTGCGCATCCCCTCAGCACCTCCAGGAACAGCAAACCTCATCCCGAGACTCCACTCCCAACACCTCGTGCCATATGGCCACGGTTCCTCTCGGCAGTTTCAGTAACAGCCTAATGAAAATCAATCTGATGGGGCTGACTCCAGTTTCTGGCAACTGCTGGAAAGACGCTAACTAAGTTGCATTAAATTTTAGAGGACAGCAATGCACACGCTGACATCAGAGACGTTTTCAAAGCCAAATCCCTTTTTAAGGATGTGCTTTGCGCCAGCTGAATCCCACCAGGCGCGGACGGGGCCGCACGAGTCCTTGTCACACCAGGGCGATGGAAACGTCCCTGCAGACCCAGCCAGGCCCCGGGGTCAGCGCGGGCTGGGGGCGCCGTGACAGCGGGGGCAGAGCTGGATCTGCAGCACTGCTGCAAACGCTGCCATCACGCTCCTGATAAATGCTGCCGTAATCTCCTTTCCGGCAATCTTCCCTCAGCAAGATGCTTCTATTTTTGTTGTCGTATACCCCCTGTTATCAAGCTCATCGGCCCCTTTTTTTTTTGAGCAATGAGCTCACAGAATAGGAAACAAAGTCCTTTTAATAATGGGAAATTCATGACCGGTAGCAGAAGTTTGAGAGTAATGACAAACATGAACAAAACAGAGTTTTTCTAATCCCGAGGTTTGCCCTTTATATCACTTCACAGACCACCCTTGGTATTTTTCGCTGCCAATTATTTCCGTATTTCGACAACCAGAAGCAGAAAATAATGAAAACCCCAAGAAGCTGCAGGTGGCTTCCTGTGGTTTCAGAGTAGGGAGTTTGAAGACATGGCACCATCCATGGCTCAGGACGGTGGCTTTCCCAAAGGTGGCGCTGGAGGGGACGTGTTAAATACAGCAGAGGCAGGGGCTAAACCCGAGATCGGAGCCGAGCCCTGGGGTAGCTGCTGTCCAAACTTCACAACACGTGCATCGGGTGCAGGGATCAAAGTTACAGGGAGATGTCCCAGCAGCTACTGACTGGGCTGCTGCAACCACAGACCCGCACATCCATCCTCTTCGTCACCCCAGTGCTAACCCATGGACCCATCCTCTCCCTCTTCCTCACCCCCATGCCAACCCACAGAACCATCCTCTTCCTCACTCCATAGACCCATCCTCATCCTCTCCCTCACTCCGATGCCAACCCACAGACCCATCCTCATCCTCACCCCATGCTAACCCACAGACCCATCCTCATCCTCACCCCATGCTAACCCACAGACCCATTCTCTTCCTCACCCCATGCTAACCCACAGACATTTCACCACGGGTACCGTGCCTGGGCAGGGGTCAGCAGCCTCCAGTCGCTGCTCATGGGGATGCTCCAGGTATTTCTGCCGAGGTTCATTTTTCCTATTGTACAACCAAGGACAGGGAGGACTCACACCACAAAGCCCTGAATTCAGCAACTCAGTTTCTTCCAGTCAAGAGGAAAGGAAAAAATATTGTGGTCCCTTATCCAATTTACTCTCAAGGGCCTTAATCACCTTTCCCAGAATTAACAGCTTCCAAAACCTCTGTATTGGAGCACTGGAGAAGCGGCAACTGAGCATGCGCACCAATGCCAAATGCAAAGAAGCCAAAAATTAAACGTCCTGATTTTCATGTTATGAATTATTTGTGGCTTTTGCTGCTGTCACTCTCCCATGGATTAACATCTCGTGTAACACTTTCTGTTTTCTCATGTTGTTTAATTTGTCTTGCAATAAAAAGAAAAAAAGTCTTTACTAATAATTAATGTGCTTTCAGCAGCTCTGTCACTGCACTTACAACAGGCGTCTGAAGAAATGCTAAACACCACCTTTTGAAGTGCTGTACTTCGCAGCACAACGGCGTCGAGCCTGGTCCATGAGCGCAGTTCTGTGCCTTTATCACCATAAGAAGCGCCCGGGGCGCTGGGGACCACGGCAGCGCAGGGACAGGGATGGGGCAGGACATGAGAGCAGCACGGCACTGAGCAGCAGACGGGGCAGGATGTCCCCTCCCATGGACACGATGGGGTCTGTGCAGCCCCCCTGAGCCTGGAGCTGCCAAATCCGCAGCCATGGGACACCAGCACCGGCCTTCGCTCGCTCCCCCCTGCAGCCCCTGCAGAGGGGGACAGGGCCCTCCCCAGCAAGGGTGCAATGGAGCCCCATGATCCTACATCCCACAGTGATGGTGGCCATGTCCCTACCCACATCTGCAGAGGATACGAGCGGTATTTTTAGTTTTTCCCGTTGTCCTGCCAAACCAAGATGTCCCTCCAGCTGTGCTGCACATCTGCCGTCTCCGCCGCACTTCACCTTCCCTGCAATTTGTGCTTGGTTTGGGGGTTATCTGCCATCTCCCTACGCCCTCCAATCCCGAAATCCTCTCCAGAGTCAATTTGTTTCACTTCTGCATTCAGCCTTTGATGCGTTTTGACATGCTTTATTGGAGCCCTGAAAATCAGAACAAGATTGCGCGTGGCGTGAGCCGGGGAGCAGGAGGGATCCCGCACGTGTGCGCCGCATGTGTCAAACCGGAGGAGTGGCTGCAGGAGACGGGGCCTCAGCACAGGGGAGTCCTGACCCAAGCACCCCAAACTTCACACAACGTCCCCCAGTGAAGAGCCTGAATTGCTCCTGTGCTGGTACCCAGGTGTGCAGGGGCTCTGCATCCCTTGCCCAGCACCACGGCACCCGCCCAGCACAGAAGCAAATGATGGAGACAGCAAAATCCACCAGTGCCCTTCTGACAAACGCCTGCCCGAGGTGGGAAAGGGCAAATGACAGGAGCACAGATTTAGGGAGCAAAGGAAGAGCCGTGCGTGCAGCACAGAGCACGGCCTCCACGCCACAGCTCCTCTGGGAGGGAGGATGCTGCCAGACTCGAAGGGAGCGACTGCGAGAGCAGCACCATCCCTGCCCTGCAAACGCCTGTACCCGGTTATGCACATTAATTGTTCTGATTATTCACGCCTCAGCGTGTGGCGGGATTTAATTGCAAACATGGGCTGACTTGAATAAAAATATATTTTTAAAAGGAGACTGATATATTGCGACTGCTTTAATAAAGTTTGTAGGAACCGAATGAAGAGCAATGGCATTGCATACCTCAGGGCATCGATTCTGCATCCCGCATGCTTTGAGGATGGGGCTCCAGCTCTCACGCCAGTGGGGTGGCATGGCCCAAAAACCTGAAGGAAGGGTTAAACCAGACCCAGGCAGGCTGTGGCAAAAGCTGTGCTCTGTGAGGAGAGACGGTGTGATCAGGCTGCAGAGGGGGAGCAGCCAGCACTGCTCTCCTCTCCTTTTAAACTCCCCTCTGCTCCCCGCTTCCCCCACCCCTGGCACCCAGGGATGCATTTCTGGCAGCTCTCACTGTGCCCCTCGCTGCCCCGGCTC
>NW_010193280.1:0-9138 GCF_000695765.1 Mesitornis unicolor
CTCCCACAGGGGTCGAGACCCTCGGGATCCCATGGCTTTACACTGACTATGCCGTGTGTGGCATGGAATACCTCGCTGAGTGAAGTACGAGCCTTATGAGGTGGCTTACTCAAAGGAGGGATTAGTTCTGCTCAGTGATTTGTTTAGCTTTTCGTTTAGTCGCAGAATTAGAATATGACTTATGCTGAACAGCTTTTCAGATAAAGGCAGGACCCTCCTCCTTCCCACCACTCCCTTAAGGGCATTTACATTTTTTAGGGATGTCAGTGTAGGGCTCACCTCCGGGCTTCTCTTTGTTTATGCCTGTAATGCATAAACTCACACCTTGGAAAAAAGAAACTCTGCCTTTTCAAGTCGCTGTTCAGCCTTTTACCGTAAATGCCTGCGTGGGTGAGAGGGAGTTAAAAAGAAATCTGAATCATTCTAATTAGTGTACAGACCACAAGCAGCCTGCACAAGCCAGAAGCAACAGCCTGTAGCAATACATATTTAGTGAAGTGTCCCAAATCCCCTTGATTTCTATAGGATTAGCGTTAAGGCCAGTGCAAGGCTTTTATATGGAGAAGCTGGGTCTTCACTAAATGAGGCATCTGGATTTGATAATTCTGTTACTGGCAAAATCTCTCAGAAATGAGCAACGTGGTGTAAAACAGAGGGCTGATCGCTCCACTTCCTGGCAGCAACTTCCAACGCTTCCAACTTTTACATAAACAGTGGGAGCCAGGGTTCACTACTCCAGGTGGGAAACAAATTACAGGAGTCACTCTTAAACTCCCAGCACTATTAAATACCTTTTCTTTAATGTGTTTTGGTTGTGCAAGAGAACTATAGACAACTATCTGCTCCAAGATGCAGATCCATGTGTCCCTACAACTATAGCCCAAGCAAAGCCTCGGTTGAGCTGGAGTTCTGTATTTGACTGGCACGAAACGCTGAGAAACTTGCAGCTTCAACAGGAAAAAAATACCTCACGAGTTCCCTGGAAAATTCAAAGTTCCCTGGAAATTCAAAGTTAATGAAATACGCGCAGCACCCGAGTTGCACGTAAGCATGTGGCAGTAAAAGCCATTTTATAGAAACGAAGTCCATGTGCTGGAACTGAGAAACATCAACCCATCAAATGCAAACAAGCACAATGGAGCAGCCTGGGGTGAGACTGAGGTGATCAAATCACTCCGGCGATTATAGCAGCTGCTTACCTCAATGCACTGCTGGCTTGAACCCTCTCAAAGAAACTTCTCTGTAGAGTCAAGCAACGGGATTATATTGCTTTATAGTCTGGCTGTGCAAGTACGATCACTCCTCAGTCTAAGCTGCAGGGAATGCAGGTTACTTAACTTTTGGTCTGGTTTTTGGGAGGTTTGCAGCCTCTGCTGCAGCTCGGTTATACAACGAGGCCATGCCTCCACAGGTTCAGGCCTGCATGCTTTGGGAAATGAGGAGAGTTGCTCTGCGGCATTTGTTCTTGTTTGGCTGCTTTCTGGGAGAGGAGTTATTAAACGCTCTGCTCCTGTGGGCTAAAAGGAGCTTGCCAGAATAAGGTCAAGGCAAAAGCTAATGGACTGAAAAGTTGCACTGTAGTGACAAGCAAGGAACAGAGAATCTAATGGCATTAGCAGCTTAAGCCACTGATGTTTTGCAGCTGGATGTTCCTCTGAAAAAGACTTTCCCTTGGATTTTTGAGCCCATGGTAGAGGTAAGAATGTTTATTTGTAACACTACACTTCAGAGCTCATGTTCTGCAGACTGCCACAAACACCATGTTGTTTTAGGATGTGACATGGTAACAAGAGGCCAACAACCGTTCCCATACATGGCTCATCAGACATCTCCACTGAGCAATGGAAAACTGGGATTTGACACAGTGCTGGATCTTCTTCTCACTTTTATTGATTGAAGTGCAGCAAAAGGCTAAAATTGTATCAAATAATGGTTTCTAGAAAAACAGCTGTAACTGGCATGGGGAAATTCAGCACTTACCACTGTGAGCAAAGCAGAGATCCATGCTATGAAGATAAACCCAAGACCTCAGCTCTCCTCATAACCAAGCCAGGCACCATGCTTGTGCCCAACATGTTTTCAGTACCGTCATTGGCTCACAACACAACTTTTAAGGATGGCTGTTTGTTCCAAGGCTTTTTGATCTTTGCCTCAGGAAATTTCAGCAGTAGAGAATCATAGAATCACAGCATGGTTTGGGTTGGAAGGGACCTTAAAGCTCCCCCACAGTCCAACCCCTGCCGTGGGCAGGGACACCTCCACCAGCCCAGGCTGCTCCAAGCCCCGTTCAGGGAGGGGGCATCCACAGCTTCTCTGGGCAACCTGTGCCAGTGTCTCACTGCCCCCACAGTAAAGAATTTTCTCCTAATATCCAGTCTAAATCTACCCCTTGTCAGTTTAAAACCATTTGCCCTCATTCTGTCACTACCTGCCCTTGTAAAAAGTCCCTCCCCAGCTTTCCTGTAGGACCCCTTCAGAAACTGGCAGACTGCAATAAGGTCCCCCTGGAGCCTTCTCCAGGCTGAACAGCCCCAACTCTCTCAGTTGGTCCTCACACGGGAGATGCTCCAGCCCCTGATCATCTTTGTGGCCTCCTCTGGACCCACTCCAACAGCTCCTTGTCCTTCTTATATTGGGGGCCCAGAACTGGACGCAGCACTGCAGGTGAGGTCTCACCAGAGCAGAGCAGAGCAGAGGGGCAGAATCCCCTGCCTGGCCCTGCTGGCCACACTTCTTGTCATGCAGCCCAGGATGGGGTTGGTCTGAGCTGCAAGCGCTCATTGCCAGCTCATGTGGAGCTTTTCATCAACCCACATCCCCAGAAATGTGTTTTACTCAACTCCTAGGCTGATCTGTTATCTTGTGCAAGTCACCTCCCACAGGTGAAGTGGATGTAACATTCACTCAGCCTTCAGTGCCAAGGAGGTGGCAGTGTTGTTACACCTCCAGGGGAATCTGCTCAGGGCTTTCTCCTCCTCCTCCTCTTGATGCAGCCAGGACGTAGCACACTCATCAGCCACATCCCTTCGTCCTCCAGGTTGAACACGGAAAACATCAATAACTCAGATTTTTTTCTTGTTGGCCAAAGATGCCAAGATAATTTCTGCTCTGTCCCCTGCAGCGTGAGAGCTGCTAAGGTCAAGTCAAAAGATTGCCAACAGGCCAAGGAGAAAGCTCTCATTTAGTTTACACATGCTCCCATTCTCACCGATTTTTCTTCCATAATCAGCACATTTCTTCACAACCCCTCACATTATCTTGTCATCTTCTGCTCCCATCAGCATTTTCTATTTTCTTCAGTGTCTCTGGCACCCAATTCTCATTTTTTCTGCCACAATCTTTACCTCAATTATGTCACGGCCTTCAAGTTGCAATTCATTTCTGTCACTACAAAATTTGTATGGGGCTCTGACAACAGGCACTTTGTGTCTAATAAAAGATGCAGGGTTTCACCCTGTCCCTTCCTCTCGCTGAGGGGTGGCTTGGCAGCTGGGGGAGTCTGTGACTTATGCCAGTAGCTGGGCAAATGGACCAGCTCATGTCACGGAAAAGCAGCTTTTAAACATTTCCTGAGGTACTGTCACTGTCAACTTACTGCACACAACAGCTCGGTTTAGTTTGTGACTTTGAAACAAAGAACTGAAGCAGCAAAAGAATTCAGATTTTTCTTCAGATGAAGATTCTACATTTGGGCTTTTAGAAAACACACGGCTACAAGCTGTAACCGTGTTCTGGCAGGGGTAACTGAGGTAAATGCAGTTGTTTTAATTATATCATTCTCTGATTATTAAAAAAAATACAATATTGTGATGATTCTGACACCGCAGTTTCCTTCACAAAGCTCTAAGAGGAAGCACAGTCCACTAACACAGCACTGGATCCTCCACTGCTTGCTGGGAGCAGGCAGCTTTCCTAGACAGAGTTTGCTCTTCTACATGAAACAGCCTTTGAACTCGATTTTGAGGAGAACCAGGTTGTCACAACCCCCCTTACTGAGAATGGCAAGTAATTCAAAAGAAACACGTCTAGGAGCTCTGCTCTTTAAATTAAGCTACAATTGAGTGTTATCCCAGCAATACTGAAAGGAAACATACTGTAAATGAGAAAAATAATCCCCAGGAAAATTCTCGAGCCAGTTCGTCTCTGAAGAGCAAACCAAAGGCAAGCTTTATTGCAAGCCTCCCCCAGGAAAGCTCAACCTGCACAGCAGCTGTGCTGAAGCACACAGAGCAGCAGGAAAGGGCAACAGATGAAGAATTTGTCATCCCTGCAGGAGAGGTGGTTTTGTTTGCTCGGGGATTTTTGGCACCTGCATGATTTGCAGCCTCACAAAGGGGATCCAAGAGATCAAAAAGACCCAAGGAAGCAGATTTATCCTCCATCAATAGCCTTAAACAGAGATGGAAACCACAGTGTAAAGAGCATCACAGACCTAAAAAGATGACAAAGTTGGTGTCTGTTTTTATCATAACCCAGCACACTGGGTGATGGAGAAGAGGAGGAGGAAGGGAAGGTCCAACCTTACCTTTCACACAAGCTATGGGCTGTGTTTCAGGACACTTTGTACCCTGGTAGTTACAGATTTAGCCAACAGGACACCAATGTGCACTTTTTGTCAGCTGACCCCTGACTCGAACAATTCACATTTCTGATATTCTGAGTGCAAGCAAAAATTAAAAGGAAGTTTTTCTCTGGTGGTACAGTCCCATACTGGAGGTCTTACTTGTAGGGGGGTAAAGACTGAAGTAAAGTGTATATGAAACTCCCCAGATCTGGGCATGTGTATTATGTACTCTAAAGGTACCAGGTTCAGGGTTGTTTAATTCATGTTTTTAGAAATAAGTTCTGTATCTGCTGATTTGTCCTGACCTGTCCTTCAGGACAACCCTCAGGTAGTCGAGAAGAGGGAAGCGCCATTTATATCACAACTCCCTGCGATGATCATGAGCATCTCCTGCAAACGACGGTCTGAGCAATCTGTCCACAGCTTCACCAGCACTAGATGAGGGAAGACACCTAAATAATTACTTGGCATATTTATACTCCTTGCTCAGTTATAAACAGTACAAGTTTATTGCCAGGAATACCTGGAAAAACTTGAGGATGGTGAAACTGTATTAAGGAAGGAATCCAGTGCTTGATGAGAGTACTCACTGCAGCACCACCGGGGCGATGGTGCACGGATCACATCACCCACAGCGCTGCACCTCCTGGAACGCACCATGCACATACGAAATACATTTGGTATTTTATTACATAAACAGAGCCATTATCAGTGCACATTTTAAGCAGCCAAAAAAAGAAAAGAAGCACCTCAGACTTTCATACCGTAACAAAAGTTCTGTGGAAGCTGCATTTTATTTGAAAATCCACCCATTTTTGCTAACATACATTTTAATATTTTAAACAAAAATAGAATCTGCAAAGACAATGCAGCAAGTATGCTTAATTCATGTACAGAATTGCTTTCATCTCTGTGACTATCCTTCTGAAGGCCCCACTCCACCCAGAAGTGATGATGTATTTACATGGAGCACCGATCAACAGCGCTGCTTGAAGTCTTCCTTAACTGAACACCCACTAGACTAAGGAAGGAAGCTACTTCCCCCTTGTTTTACTTTTAAAAGTTACATGACCATAAACATGGCACTGGCCAAATGAAAAGGCTTTTTCTCCCTCCCCCCAGCACACACCACCTTTTTTGTTTTATTTGTTTTTTTACAGAAAAGAAGGAAAGTCTTCAAGTGAAAGCAATTCCTCACATTCATTTTGGAAAGGCCTTATAATGTCAAATGTAAAAATAATGACATGCCAAGCACAAAGCAGTAAAGTTCCTTCCCAATGCACTAATGCTGAATTAAAAATGTAGTGCTTCTTCTAGTCAGTTAACTGTTCCCTTGCAAAATCCTAGGCACAGAATTGACTATAAAGATTAATGCATTTTACAGCTCTTCCCTAATTCCCATATATACTGAGAATTCATTAGATTCAGACCTTTAAAATATTTAGTGCTCTGTATGTCAGCTGAAAAGCATTCTGAATCAGATTCATTCTTTGTGGATAAAAATCAGACATACTGTATACATCCATACTCATTTTCATAAGGAGGTTTTTTTTGATACAATATTAATGTTAAATTGATAATCATAAATAAATACAAACAATAATACATAAGGAATGTCTACTGCAAACTGAATATATAATTTTTAAAAAAAGTTAATTTCCATTACTGCTGTGCCTACATTTGTGAGGACTGAAGAAAAGGTAACTGCAGAATTAAGAGTTAGGATTTGACCCTCCCCTGCCCAGAGTCTTGTTTCGAGTTACGGTAAAGGACACATCTCCACTCCAGGCACTTCCAAACACCAACCTCCATTTCCAGAACAAAGGCTTCTCTTCATACGTTACCGATTACGATATCGTCAGAAGCTGAAGGTACTGACGTGTCAGTCACCAGGACACAAACCAGATCTTAATCTTAATTCATGGCAATCCTTGGCTTTGTGTTGGACGTTGATGTTTTCTCACAGAGCTGTCCCAGGTCCCTTCATCGGTCGTCTTCATTTTGTGGAAGAGGAGAGCTGAGAGACTGATGTTTGGTTTTCCTGGAAGTGGGGGTTTACTGGTGAGCACATCTTTTTGGAAACATTCCTTTCTCTTCCATCTAACACAGTTACATAAACTGAATCTGGAAAGATTAAAAAAAACCTCCTATTAACACCCAAGAGAAGAAGGACTTCACGATAAACCTGTGTTTTCTTCAACATTTTCCATTCTTCTAATGCACAAGCTACCCCAAGATGTGAAGTTTTGAACAGAAATAACAATTTTACAAAATCAGGGCTAGAAAACAACCAAAAGCCACCAGGACGTTTTTTCCAGCATTTGGAACATCTTTCTGCATTGAGATAGCTTGTCCAACAAAAACTAAACACAAGCCCCTACTTATCCATGCAACGTTGTCACCAGCAGCAGCGTAACACAGACCAACGTCGTGTGAAAGGAGCTCAAGGTCAGTTTTCATGCTGAAGCAGGGGAAGTGCACAAAGAAAAGCAGATGCTGTGTGCAATAAAGCCTACTCTTATTTTACAATACATATTCTTGCAATTTCTCACGTTTTCACTTGTTTCAGTATTCAATTCCCACCTGTATCTGATAGATAAAAAAAGAGCAGAACTCCAGGGCACATCTGTACCAAAACTGAACCCTCGCACACATGAAACGAGTCCCTCTTGCGTAAAGCGACCCCTTTGGTCGAGCAATCTGGTGAAGTGCACGGACCCTGAACATTTTCCTGATGAAACAGTAAATACCAGGCAGCACCAGTTCCTCCTCCCTAGCAGCACCAATCCCCCTGTGCTGGCTCTTGCCATCCAGAAGGGAACTACCAACATTTATCTCCAGAGGACTGAAGCTTTGCTTGATGGGGCCTTCAAAGCGCTGCAGTTAAATCAGTTTCCAAGTCACTTCCACAGTGCTTCCAACTCAACATGACTTTCTTTTCCTCAGAAACAGTTCTAGTCACGTTAATTCAACCTGAATTACCACTTTCATTTTGTTTTACATCAAAAAAACCAGCACCTCCCCAGAATAACGGACAATACCTAAGTTGCTCTACAAGAAATCCTGGAGAGAGAGCTCTGCAAAGGGATCCTTTCCTGAGGCTCTGTGAGGACTCTGACTGGAAGGGCTGGATGCTGCAGACAGCTAGTAGGAAAGACGACAGAGAAAGGGAAAGAAAAGAAAAATAGGTCTCAGAATGACAGAATATGAAAGCTGAACGTGTAATGAAAGGACAAAGGGAGGTTAAGAGGCAAACTCGGCAGAAATCAACTATTAAAAACAAGGTGTTCGGTCATATGGAAAACAGAAAGCCTCTTCAATGGTTGGTGTAATGCAGAAATGAGCTGGATGTGACCCTCTAGACAGAAAACTTCAGTTGGCATTTGCCAGATAAGCAAATAACCTCGCACTTGCACAGCAAAAGAAGATACAAAACAAAGGCTGATGCTCCTGTGAAACAGGTTAACACTCTCTCCCTTTACTGGTAAAGCTATGTCCTGGCAGAGAGAGGTGAGGCTGGGGCCTGGCCAGAGCAGGGCAGCTTTCCAGATGCCTCCTCCACAAGAAACAGCTCTCAGCATCCTTTCCTTTCAAATAGGATGTGCATAGAAAGAAGCTGGAGAGCAGGTGATGGATAATTCCCAATTTGGGGCCTAGAAGGAGAAATGGGATATATTCTGGGGTAGGAAAAAAAATAGTAATGCAAGTGTGTCACCAGCTGCTGGTTTAGGTGAGAACTGACGACTGAGACTGATAATCCATACGCTAACAAAAATCACAGCCTATAGCTGTGTATTTACAGCACACCACTACAGATCCAGCCACCTAAAGCACATCATTTACATTTATAAATGGTGCTTTATTAAATTCTATTTGCCCTCCCCTCTCATAGAAGTTGCTGTTTTTGCAGTTACAGATAAGAGGCTGCTTTCTCCATCTCAGATCCCATCACTTTAACAGTTCACCCATAACCAAGTCACCAATTGCCAGTGCATACTCGCCCCTCATACCCATTGCATGAAGAGGTATTTCCTTTGGAAACACCGAATGCCTGCCCATCTATGCATGACAGGGAACTGCTTATGGGAACTGTTTGCAGAAGTGCCCAGAGTGTAAATATTGCCATTGCAAATTTTAATTTTTCACATTAATGTCTATCTTCTCTCAGGAACAGTATTGGGTTGGAAACTTTCTCTCTCTCCCGAAACCCCACTGCCAATTGGGTGCTCGGATCCAGTCCCCATAAACAAATCATGGAAGAGTCACAAGACAGAATGGGAAGCGCTTGGGAAGCAGCTTCAGGATGACAGAAAATCCCCTTTTAGACTTGGTCCTTCCCTTTGGAAAGCCGAAGCTCAACGCACCCCAGCACTCTCCAGGATTTGAGCCAAATGACAACGCCCAACAGAGCCCTGACTTCAGCTGCTGATTTCATGAGACTTTCTTCCTCTTCACCATCAAATGGCTTGAAGTCACACATTAAAAAGTCCCATTAAATTGAGCTGGTAAATCTCCAATTGCCATCAAGTCCAAAGTAATGTCCCAGTTTGAAAGCAGTGTGGAAGAGCAGTAGG
>NW_010193280.1:9169-20157 GCF_000695765.1 Mesitornis unicolor
GTCAGTTGTGTCACAGCACATCATCAGAAACAGAAGTGAAATCAGGAAGCTGGTTCAGGTTAAATACTGAGGAAAAAACTTGACAATGTCCTGGGTGACACAGCCAAATTCAGACGAGACACAATGCCTTACAGTAAATAGGATTTTAAAATAATAAAGTAAATAAGAAAGTAAGTAAGACTTCAAAAAAATGTGGAAAGTATAGTTAGACAGTTTCCTACACTGCATTTATCCAGAATGCTGCTTATACCTGAAAACCAGAACCTACCTTAACAGTTTCTAAGGAGAAGCATTAAAAAAAGAGCCAGAAATACATCCAGAAGTGTGGGTTCAGCCTCTTTAGTGCCCAGCGCTCGTGGGATCTGAAATGCACCATGCTGTGCCACATCAGACCCAAAGCTCCAACAGGAGTCACAACTTCTTGCTGCTTCGAAAGACAAAACCTCCTCAGACTCACGGTAACACAGAAAAACCCAGCCACAAGAATGCATGGTGCTGATTCCCATCATTAGCCAGACACTGGTTTCTCATTAAACAAGTCTGTCAAGCTGGTTTAGCAAACATTTTAGAATTAATGTGCCAAAGGGAGCACCTGTAAAGTCTACTTTCTGGTGTAAGTCTGTCCTGAACTTCACACCCTGTTGTTCTAGTTTCAAAAAAAACTCCAAACAAACAAAAAGCCCCAATAGCAAAAAGCCAAACCCTACAAAACCCCACAAAACCAACTCTCTCATTCGCTCATGTACCTGCTCTTCATCCTACCACGTTCTGTACAATTCAGTGATGTTAACAACTGCAGTGCTACAATTCACTGGCAGCAGGCAGAGTAATTTCTCTATTCCATTTGAAATCTTAACAGTTGCACTACCCAGCCACTTCCCCTCCTAAGGTTATGTCCTTTTAGGGGTAATGGGACCAGGATATGTAACACAGAGCCACACCACTGACACCAGTGACCTGCCAGCGCTCCGGCTGCTCTTTAACCTTGTCTGGACCATTGATTCTGTGCTCTCCCATACCAGCTAAAATTTAACCACACAACTCCAACCACTCTCACCGTTCTGGGTAGCATGATACATATTTTGCAGTGTCAAAAGCCTGCCATTTTATCACAATGAAAATTATTATTTTCTTTCTCAAGCAGGAAATACCGACCCTACTACAAGACTGGGTTGTGTGCGTGTAAACAGAACACATGAAAGAGCTAAAATAGGTATGTCTAGACTAGGAAAAGTACATTTATTAAGACAAATCCTTTTAAGTATCAAGTTAGGAACACCGGTTTGAATTACAAAGAAACTGGACAACATTGGGATGCCTATTTTACCAGTCTGTGTACAAAGCAGGAGCTCAACACGCCACAACTTGGCAATGTAATTTTTTGGCAACAACTTTGTATCTTTATGCTTTTAAGTACCTTCCAGTGACTTCACTGTAGACAGCAACCAAAATCTATCAGCAGATTACAGGTGAGTGATATAATCTGGTGCTTTGAATGTAAATATCAAAACCAATTTACTTTTTTGAACATCATAGACAAGACTTGTATTACAATAGTGGTGTTCAGTGATCCACGTGGGATGGGGGCAGTTTGAATCAGACAACCATAATTCATTCTTTAAGATTTGTTAACTCACCCCAAGAACGTGCATTTCTATTTATTTTCTTATTCCTGGCACAACAGGAACATGAACTAAACCCAAACAAATATGCTCTCAAGAGCCTCAAGACTACATGTACAGTACATTTAGTGTGATAATGCTGTAATACTGGCTATATGTTAATAAATGCCTTTTCTGCTGTAAACGGGGAAGCAGCTCCTGCATGCAGCATTTCTTTCATTTCAGCTGCTTTACTGATATCAGACTTCTAAAAACTCAACACCTGCAAGCAATGCAGTCTGCATGTCTCAGGGAAAACCCTTTGCGGTCACACAGCAAATGCTGATTCAGAGGCCATGTTTTCTATCAGATTACCTCTCACAGGAGCTAAACACGCTGTCAGATAAGCACAATGAATCTGGCTTTGCACAGCTCACTTGTGACCGATTCCTCTCTCTCCTGCTCTGACAGCCAGCTGGGATCCAACCCAGACCAAGCCCTGCGATGGCAAATGAAGCAGAAAGGCTCACCCAACCCAGCTATTCAGATCTACCTTCCTGGCTATAACTGCATCAGGCAGGTAGCTTGTTGGGTTTTTGTTTGGTTTGGTTTTTAAAGGGACATTTCAAAATTAATGTTTTGGGAACCGGGGAAAAACACTTTTATCCTTGAGGATCCTTTAACTTGTTCACTGTTTAAGAAGTCCCAAACACGTTTTTTTTTTCATCCTTGAAATAGCGTAAAACCCAAGTAAGAGACACCGAAACACCTGTCTGTAGTAACAGTGAAGGTGCAAAGCGGCTCTCAAAAGTCCAAGAGAAAGTCAACTGCAAACTGCATTTCTGGCTAATGAAATCTAACAGTGTCCACTTCAGATAAAGCCTTAAAAAATAAATCTATCCACAAGGCTCTATTTTAAGGAAGAAAAAATGGACATTGACAGCACACAACAGTTAAAGGAACAGATTGAGGGACTGGAACAGGTTTGAGGCTCTTTTCCCTCCACACCCTAGTCCCAAAAACCACACATACACCAATGTATACCTAAGTGAAGTTACACGTGTGTTTGTAAAGTCAGCTATAAAGACAGCTCTTTATAATAGGAACAAAACAGAGTCCCAGTAAGTTACATTTTCCTAATAGACTCATGATGTACAGAGTGAACTTTGACAAAAACATTTGACGAAGTAAAAAGAAACTGTTAATACTGGAGTACTGGCTCTGCCTCTGACCATATATCACAATGAAGTCTTCATGATTTCAATATTTTCTGAAAATATTAAGAAAGTGTTGAAAGTTGTCTACTCCCTCACCCATCCTATTATTTTTTAAATACTTTTCCTACTGCAAAAAGCCACCTTCAGGTTGCTATTGGGTTAAAAAAGTGAGTTCAGATGGACAGTTCCCAGCGACAGAACTTTGCAAAACAAGTAAGAAAAGGTTTGTATTTAACTATGGTATTGATAAAGTCAGTTCTTCTCAATGCACAGAAGTAACCTTCTAGCACACACTTTTATCCCAGTAAGTACTGAATCTATATGTAACATATCACAAGAAGCAGAAAATCAGGCAATATAAGGAACACTCCATTAATCCTAACACCTTCCTTAACAGGGAAAGGCAGAGAGATTTGTAGAGCTGTTGAATATCTCCACTGTGCTGTAAATATAATTTTTGGCAAAAACACGGAAGAATATAGAGACCTTCAGAGACTGTAATGGTTAAAACCAAACAAAGGTGCCCTGTGCCTCCCACAGAGCAGGCAGCACAAAGCCAGGGGTTGGGTTGAAGCTTCACCAAGTTTACTACCACATTGTTTCCAAACCCATCGCTAACAGTCAGACTTCAAAGGCTACACACACCCTGCCTGTCCCCTGCTGTCTTATCAGCATGCAGTGAAAGCTTAAAAAAACCAGTTTACAGCTACCACCACGCTCGGTTACTTTATAATCTCATACTTTCAAGTGTAACCGGTCAAAGAGCAGTGCCACACAGATTGAGGAGAAAGCTGTATCAGCACAATCTCACAAAGCCACACTTAAAGCAGCAGAATGCAAACTTTGGAGTAGAAGCTGTCTTCAGCAAACAGCACAGACATTAACTATTCTCATCCTTTCACTAAAGCATTAAGGATAAGCTTAGACATGTTCCCAGAAAAACAATGCCCTGAAACACCATCCGCTGCTTCTGTAAAACAAAGGCGATGCTGCCAACCTGGGTATAAGAAATCAGGAAGCAATCCTTAGTAAACTACTGAGCTTGTGCAATACATTTGACCAACACAAGAAAATATTGAAATACTTGGAAAGAAACTGCCCCAGCTGTAATTTGTTTCTAGCACGAATGATTTTGGAAATACGCACCTGCGCTCCCGGTACGGGGCCAAAAGGGTTTGGTGGTCTCATGACTGGCTGACTGTATATTAAAGTTGGCTGTGTCATTACTGGTATGCCTCCCATCTGCGACGGCTAAAAAAATCCAGACAACATCAGATCACATATAGCATTAATATACTGCAAGTATTTGTGGAAAGAAAAGTAAATGGGTGAAAAGTCTTGGCCATATTTGATATATGCAGTCATAAGATCTTTCTGCAACATTTTGCAAATAAAGGTTACATTAGAGCCTTTTCATGGCATACTCTCAACATGAACTGAGCCCATTTAATCTATTGCTGCAAAGATGTGAAACACTAAAATATTTCATAGAATCACAGCATGGTTTAGGTTGGAAGGGACCTTAAAGCTCCCCCAGTGCAACTCCCATGGGCAGGGACACCTCCACCAGCCCAGGCTGCTCAAAGCCCCGTCCAACCTGGCCTTGGGCACTGCCAGGGAGGGGGCACCCACAGCTTCTCTGGGCAACCTGCGCCAGGGCCTCACCAACCTCACAGTATAGAATTTCTTCCTAATATCCAGTCTAAATCTTCCCTCTCCCAGTTTAAAACCATTCCCCCTCATTCTATCCCTACCTGCCCTTGTAAAAAGTCCCTGCCCAGCTTTGTTGTAGGACCCCTTCAGGAACTGGAAGGCACAAGCATTTGTGCTGGTCCTCTTGCTCCCAAAACAAGCTCTGACAGCACTTCCCTGCCTGCCTTTGAAAGCACAAGAACAGTTTCACAGTTATCAACACTGAGCTGCCAAGAGTTCAAGAAAAACTGAAAACTGAGAACTGCACATACAATTAACATTAAGTCATTATGCACTCAAAGTCTAAAGTGAGCCAAATCAAGAGTTTAACATCCACTAATGGTGTCAGAAGTCAGGTTTTAATTTAATGTAGATGCCCATCTCTGGTGCTGCTTTTGGCACTTGCCTAAGGCTTGAGCTGACACCCAGCAGCAATCCCCACTCCAGGCAGCTTTTCCTTGCCTGAACCCAGTAACTCCTCTTGTCCTGCCACCCAGGAATGGGGAACCCATTCAAGAAACCAACCCTGCCAAAAACATCCCACAAAAAAGAAAATAGTTAAAAATAACTGCTGGCACAATGGAGACACAGAAATCAGCAGTCAGGGAATGGGATAAAGCTGTGCTACTCCAAAACCATGCTAATAAGGAAGAGTTAAGGCATATAATTTTAGAAATACTTTAAAATTTGAGATATGAACAAAAGTTTGAACAACTTCTCAGAGCAACAAGCAGCAAGGACAGATTTGTGTCAAAAGGCTTCTGGTACTGGTGTGTCAGTAACAAATTCAATTCTCAACCACCAACACAACACACAGCAGTGTCACAAACCCGCAGAGTTGTAGCATTGACCATTACAGACACCTTTTGTTGAGGTTGGGTACAAGTATTTAAGGAAGGTTTCACTCTACCCACAGACCTCTCCTGCTGTGAATGGAGCTATCTATACTCACATGTTACACTTCTATAACAGACTTACTTCTACACCAATAAAGCCCACCAAGAACAGATACTGTCTTAATCTTAAAAAGTTTATGAAAACTAAGCGAGGTAAGAAAAGGGAGATTTAATTTAAGATCAAAACCACTGAAGCAGTTCAGAAAACCAGGACTTTGGTAAAGAACAAACCAATAGGAGCTGAAATTCAGTGAAACAGTTCAGAGAAATGACTGCTACCAAACTGGAAGTAATCAAATACAGCATGTGCCACCTTTGAGGTAGAGGATTTCCACTCACCATCCCGTAGCCCATCATCCCCGTCGGCGTCGTGGCCGGATATGCCATTACAGGTGGTGCCTGGTGTGAAAAACAGCGGTGAGCTGAGAGAAGAGACTGGCTGCGCACTGCTGAGACATTGCTCTCTATGGGTCAACTGCAACACTCAGCGTGTTATGGACATAGCAACGAATAAATAGGATTTGCAGCCTTGTGCTAAGAGCGTATCCAGATTATTTCAGATGGAAATGATATTTGAGTATCAGAAGTAATGGTGCACAAGGAGTCTTAAGAGAATTTGAATGACTGAAAGACCAAATTACCATCGCTTCTGCCAAAGTTACAGGAATTTTCTTCTCTTTAGCCAGGATGTTCAGGCTATGGGGATTCTTCTGCCATGCTTCAATATAAAACCAACCCTAACCTGAATATTCAGCCTGCATTCCCTCTCACTCACCCACTACATACAGTGAATTTGAACTGCTTAAAAATCCTCCTAGTGTTTTGCAGATATATTTACACTACCCTTATCCTAACTTTTATGAAGTTACACTAAGATTGCTGGCAACAGACAAAACACCTGGGGTTCTACAGTTTGTAAGCAACTTGGCAACATATACATTAAAATCCAGCTGATAACTTAGAAAGAAAAACACATTAAAGACAGTTCTTCATATCCTACCCATATTTCTTGTTCTACAGTTTCATCATCCACTTTCTAAATCAGTATTAACTCTTACAAGGATTAAAAAAGTGGGATTTTGTTTTCAGACTATAAATTAGTGCTTATAAACATTCAGATAATTTGCTGTCTATCCACTCCACCTCCCGTTAGTGTCTCCTTTAAGAAAAACCACTGATTTTCATGCTATTGCTATGGGGATTACTATTCATGACAAGACAAAAGCCATACACAGAGATTGCTGATACAGAAAAGAGGGAAGTGACAAAAATATTAATAATACTGGACTAAAGCAGATAAATTGTAACACTGAGAATAGGACATCGGCAAAGCTGCTTCTGAATTCAGTCTGAAGGCATCAGCTGCCTTTCATGGATAGCAGCCACTGTCACTGTCACTTCAATGGCCATCACACCAGATTTCCCTGAACGAGTGTTATCTACACTGTGCACTATTCATGTATCTCACACAGCTGGCAAAGCTAACCTAAAAGCTACTTTTTGTTTTGCTTGTGTATCCACACCTATGTGCACACAAACATGCTGACTAGAATTAATTTTGAGTGCTGAAGTACGGGCCTACCATCCTTTAGTTATAGAGTTACCCTGCAATACAAACAGAATGCAGGGAAAGACCAATATCACCGCTGACATAAAGAAGTAGTCCAGTGGGATGAAAGGCTGCATTCCTCAGACAGCAAGCACAGGTTACTGCTTACCCTTTGTAAACTCTCAGCAAGGATTTTCATTGTTTTTAATGAGCATTAATGGCATATTGGTCTCTCCCCACCAAAAAACCCGAAATCAAATCAAGATCTACCATAAATGTGGATAAAGTGCCAAGTATAACAGAAGCCCGTGAGGTTTCATGCAGTTATTCAAACACAAACGTTTTTCTCTTCATTCAAGATTCACCAAGTGCATTGAAGGCAGCACAGACACACCCCCCAGCTCTCTGGCAGCAAATGGTACGGTTTAAAGCGAGGAAAAATAATCTTGAGTATTTCCCATGCCATCATTCGAGTCAAGAGCCTGCAGACCACCTATGAAGTTCGTGTATGCTAGGAAAAGCTCAATTTTCGGCACACCAAAAGATTTTTAAATGAGAAATGTGTAAATAGCAAGAAGGTTATGAGATTCTGCAAGAGCAGTGGTTAATATCAGCATGCCAGTCGATTGCAAAAAGGCTGTGGGTTGTTTCACTTACGTATTGTGGAAAATGCATGCCATTCTGTATTTCCCAGGGAGAACAATTACACAATGCAATAACACTGGATTAGAAGCAAATACTTACACAACGGAATATACACATAGCATTTTAGTTCACAAATACATTAAATGTTTACCCCAACACATTCTTGTAATTCAAGTCATTTACTGAGACAACATCACCTGTGATACTGCCATCATTACTGGGCTTGTTATTGTTTTGCATAGTCCATTTATTTGGTATATGCCTTTTTTCCAAAGACAAGAAAGCCTTCTTTTCAAAAGCATATTTATTTCGCAAGCAGCAGCAACTCCACAATAAATAGACCAGCAGAGGAAAACAAACTCTTTTTTCCCCCCTAGATTGTGTTTCAAGACTTTTATGTTCACTGAACAGTTTCACAGACAGAAGTGTCTCAGCAGTATCGCTAAATAATAAAAGCTGTTAAATGCAATGACTTATCACAAGAAGATGTATATACAAGACATGAGTTATTAAACAGATTCAAGCACACAAATAAACTCAAACCACCAGTCATTAAAGCAGGTGAGTAGTTTTGGTTTCTTCACTATCTACACACCCTCTGGGGTAAAGTCCTAAGCATTTCTTCATACGTAAATGTAGTGAGTTGATAAAGGACGAGGTTGTGGATCCAGAGAGACAAGCTCTCTCTTTCCAAATCCACAATATTGTGTTATTACTCTGCAGACTCAACCTCCCCCAGTCAGCTACGGAGACAGGTACAGTAAATCCTCAGGGGTGGTTTGTTACCTGCTCTGTCCATGTACAGTTCTGCAGGTCAGTGGTGAAAGGGCGAGTAGGATTCACATGCAAAAATGCTCCGTTAGCATTGTGAAAACTACTCAGAGAAATTCTTATCCTCTTTTTTTGATATGTAATTAAGAACCCTGGCTACATGCTACCCCAAAATCCTGGCCACTGCCTGCTACAACACACTATAAAGTTGATCACTAAAATTATCATGCATTAAGAACAGCTGCACGCATTGGGGCAGGAGAGCAGTAGTTACATACATGAAGACAGCTACAGCCCACATCAGTGCACAAACACCTCTACAGGTATCGAGAGGATCAATCTCTCGGCCCATTCTTGCCTCCAGAGCAGGCTGAGCTGTGATGTTACACATCCTTGGATGTGTCAGTGCACCTCAAGAACGTACTTTTCACACTTCTACTTTTCTAGACTGCAAAGTGTCCCTCCAATACCACTGTAATTCACAGTTTGATATCAGTTGAGTAAAACAAAGGCTGGTATTCTGCCATGAGAGAGGCTGGTCAGACACTACTGGAGTTCACGTTAAACCCACACATGACCCATTACGAACTACTAGAACTGCACAGCTAAGAAAATCCAGCAGTACACACCTCAGACTGACCACTTCTTCAATTTTCTACCACCTTTTTGCCATAATTATAGATCACTTTCCAATTTCCCCATTATACATCAGCCTGCATATCTAAGTTGCAAGAAAATAACTCTTGAAATGAGCACTCGCTTACCAACGTCGGAGCGTTCCACGCAGTTGTAGGTGCAATCTTGGGCTGCCAGTTGGAACCACCTGTTAGTTTCTTTTCACCTGGCTGAGTCCAGTTCACGTCACTTCAAATAAAGGTAAGAAGTGTTACAAAACATTGTATTTTCTTACAAAAATCCCTCAGGTAAACACCATTCCCTCTTGGAAACGTGGCTGCTTTTGTTAGTGAAGAAGCTCATTTAGCAAAGGAGTTGATAACAGTTCTCATGACAGCTTGTCTGGGCTAGAAAAAGTAAGGCAAGATGTTCAACATGAGCCACCTCAGCTTTACAAAATCTCAGTCAAGTTTAGTTAGGAGCAACTGCATACTAGATTTTGGAATTATAAGTCTGAAATTTTCTCGTTGCATTCTCCATTTCATTGCTAGTGCAGATTTTCACTATTCCTGCTTCAAAATTCACTTCTCTAAAGGTCAGCCACAAGTTGGAGGCTGTAGTTTTGCAATTTTAAATACAGCTCTGCACACACTCAGATCACACAAAGTATTTACACAGTGTGCTAAGATTACCTACAGCTACAAAGAAACATTTTGATGAACTCATTTGCTAAATATTTTAAAAGCCTGAAAGGAATCTGAGACAGGAGGACATCGTGCCCAGTGCTATCACTGTCACTACCACTCAGTCTGCAGTTGCCTCCCAGCAGCTCTCAACAATTCGTTGTACCTTGTATAGAAACAAAGGACAATCCCAAACATGCTCTGAAGGTTAACACTACCTTGTTACACACAGGTTTGCACCTGCGCTTTCCTAAAATTTCATTATCAAGAAAATAAATATGCTCAACTTTTGATTAGCATACTCACTTTTTAGTAGTTCCATTTCCAATGCCCAAATCTGTCAAAGCAGAAAAAGGCACAAATGAAATTCTATTCACTTAAAAAGACTTAAATAAGTATTTCTGTGTTAGCAGTTCAATACTTACTGCCTACAAGATTGGCTAAAGATGAATCCAGATCATCTGACACTAATTTGTTAGGTGGTACTTTGGCAACTGGAAGACTCTGGTTTTGAGAGGCCACTGTTGGTTTTAGGAGACCACCGAGTTCATCAAAGCCTTGGGATGATAAACATAAAAAGTGATTTGAATCACATGAATGTCGTGACATTCAATTAAATAGGCAGCAAGATCAACACAATGGCTAAAATACAAAATTTAATCCAATGATGCTACGTTATATGATAAAGGATATAACTTTCTATGCCCCTTGATAAAGAAGATACTTACTACAGAAAGATTTCTCTTTACTAGTTTTACCTAAGTCACATCAATTTTACACGACAAGGATTCACAACGAATGCAAAACAATCAAAATGTAAAACAAAATAAACAAATATCTAAAGTATTTGTCTTATGAAAATGCATGTGTGTTTGCTTTCAGCTGATTGCTTGTTTGCCCAAAAAGAATCTGATGTCAAGAGTCCAATGTCAAAAGACCAAAAAATATTTATTTTCCAGATGCTCAAAAGCACAGAAAGCGTACTATGACTACAGTCCAAATTGACTGTGTATGTTTTGACAATTTATCATTTTCTGAAATAATCTGAACATTGAAAGAGTAACATGTAGGCAAACAAGTGCCAAAAATGTGTTGCACAGATATCGAAAATTAGGATGCAACTTGACAGACTTAATTTCGGTTGACAGCATGTAAAAATGAAGGCTGTTCGCTGCGTGAAGTTTTAATGCACGAAATATTTAAGTGAAGGAATTCAATGTACACGTTTCAGCAGGGTGCAGACAGTGTGTAAGGAAAAGATATTTGAATAATAAAACTGCTATTGACCTTTTAAAGTCAGCTTTCTTTTCTTCAGCAGG
>NW_010193280.1:20188-28503 GCF_000695765.1 Mesitornis unicolor
ACAGCAGTGTGAATAAATACAGACCAAGAGATTTATACCTCAGAAATAACAAAAGCTAAAGGATGTACATCATCTATTTCAGTAAATATCTTACCACCAGAATCTAGGACAACATTAGAAGATTTGTTTCCAAACACAGATTCGAAGTCAACATTAAGGCCAGCTGATGGCTGTGGTTGAGCAACAGGAGATGGAGTGAACCCTGTGGGGAAAAAGAGAGAAGCTGAATGTTTTTATACAGCATTTCCCACAAATCCACCTTCTTTATGCAACACAAGACTAGGAATACCTCAAAGGTCCAGATTATACCCTGATACTGAGAAGCATGTAAGAGAAAGAGCTGGAAGCAGTTTTTTTGCAGTTTATTTGGAGTTATACTCCTCCAAAGAAAGGTTTTGTCTCAAAAATGGACAGACAGGCCATAAAAGACACTAAACCTCTGGATTAACTATTCACAACTTCCTTATTCTTTTACCAAATGCTTAGAACAAAATAATTGAGAAAATAATCACCATGCTTCTCCAGGAAAAGCAGTTGACTGGGTACAGAGTCAAGATTACCTACTTGAAGGTTATTCCCTCCACATTTTACATTAGTTGAGCAGTTCTCTTAGATACCACTGGAGTAAAATCCAAACCAACCCAAGGTGCCTTTGATGAGACACTCAGTACTAATAATTCTTATAGCACTTAGCACTTATTTTTGGACACACATTTTGCAGGCAACCATGTTTTGCAGGCAAGTTTTAAGTAATTATGACAAGATATGAGGAGTTAAAGCCAAGTTTCAACTCCTATTCCTCTCTGAACTTACTCCATTTATCTCCTTCTATGCATCTGTAAAGCAGTATTCTCCAAAAACACATTTTATTTTGTCAGTACTTTGAAAATTTACTGCAGTACAAAGCATTGCATAAGATGATTGGCAGAATTAAGTTGATAGTTCAGTAATATGGAAGTAAATACCGATTTGTTTCTAAATTGTATTTTTTCAACATTGCATATGATCACACGTGCAAACGTGCATGTACATCACCTTGATATTCAGGCAACGACAGACGTAATTATTACTTTCTCTGAAAAGCACCCAAAAAGTGCAAGATCACTTTGCAAACTAGCTCTTCTGGTTTGTAACAGAAATTGGGATACAGAGTAATAAGAGTATCACAAATACTTCAGCAGTAAAACATCACAGTGAGCAGAAATAATGAATGAAGAATCCTTCCTGGATTTCATTCAGCTTGCTGTGACAGCACCTCATTTCAGTCTTACTGTTTTCCTGAAATAATTCATGTTTCACCTAAAAAATTAACACCTATAGGATGCTATGATGAACATAAGCTTCAAAGAAAAAACAAATTTGGATTATCTGTTCCTTCCTATTTGTCTTAAAGGAACATACAACTCGTAACTCAAAAGCATCCATCATTAAGTATGTAAACAATGTACTTTTCATTAAAAACAAATCCAAGAAAACAGCATACAGCAAAAGATGGGAAGCGATAATGTGGGGAAAGATAGGGAGTAAGTCGTCAACCAAACAGAATGAGTATCTTCAGGACAAGTACACCAGCAAGGTGTAACAAGCCATTTCAGACTCTGGACTGCAGACGGGGATTCCTGTGATGGGATGTCCTGTAACTCTTAAAACTGTGCCTGTACCAACAGAAAACCTGACTCACAACAGCTCTTATTCTTCTTTTAGAAAACAGCCTTTACTGAAACCAGCTGAGTTCTCTGCTCTCACATTTTAGGAAGTTCCAGGCTTTATGAAGTGAAGAAGATGAGATGAGCCAGAAGACAAAGCCAACCATGGGACTTCTTGGAGTCAGCCTCTGCAAAAGATCAACTCCTTCTCCTGGCACCAACCACCAGCCCAGGGCATTTTGTCTAACATGGATGTTTTGAAAGGTGCAAAGGTAGGTATTTTTAATGGGGCTCCTTTGAGAGAATAAACCATCGAGACTTGACAGAAAGTAATTACCCTGCTTTTTGGATATGGAACAAGGGGAACAGTCATATGTAGTATTTAACCTTTCATTAAATTACTCTAGCTCACTTCTGTTCAGAGATGCCAAACCAAAATGTGATTTTATGGTGCTTTTAAGAACTACCTCTTCCACAAACCATTTATTGAAGGTATTTCTAAACCTTGCATAGCAACCACGTGAACACTCCCTGCTCAGTCTGGTTTAGTTTATCGTCTGTCGCAGTCCACAGCAATGTCAGGACAGTGTTCTGGAGCCAGCATCAGTGCTGGGTTACTGTACAGATGTTACACAGCTGCACACACAATTAGCCCAAAATCTAATGCAGTGGATACCTCTCTCTCACATTCTGGTGCAAAGCTCTGTATCAGTTTAGTGCACTGTTTAAGAGTGCTCAGTAAATGCCACAAACAGCAAGAACATCCCAATCCCTTCATCTTAAGAGCAATGAGAAGATACTTGTAACATGCAAGTCTTTTGTGTGGTGTGTAGCAACAAGTAAAATACAGGAGATCCTGAAATGGGGAGATACTCATTTCATGTTTAGATTAAATCAGCCTTAGTTTAGCACAAACTGAAAAAAACCACATACCATTTGTGACAACACGCCTAGCACAAGCACATGAATAAAAGCTGGAGCCACTACACTATAATGCACTTCTGTAGCCAATACCAAACCTAGTTCTAGGCACACAACACATTCAGATTTGTGTGGTTGTGGTAAGGCTGCATCCAATTACCTACCTCCAAATAGACCAGCTACAGAAGAAGGCTCATTGCGGAAATGAGAAGCATTAGGGTAAGCTTGAGGACCACAAAAAGAATCTGATAAGGCATAGCACATGAGAGAGAAAGCCAGGAAAGGAGAAGAGGAAGAGTTATGGAAAGAGAACCAAGATATACTTTTTATCTGCTATTTAAAAACGCAATGTCAGGTCAGTCTATAAATCCACATATACTCTAATAACATACAACGCTGGAATGAAATCAGTACACATCAGACATACAGTAAGAAACAAGTTTACATTATCTATAACACAAAACGGAAAAGCACAGTTTCAAAGCTACAGCTATATGAGGATAAATACTTTTTTTTAAAGCAAATGCCATGTTTTACACCCTTGGAAGAAATGAGTGTAAAAGCTTTGAGGCATTTTTCTTATACCTGAAATATAAGGGTACAGCCCAATAGTGGATTCATATTTGGTTGCCACAAAGGGATTTAGTTCAGTAAATGGATTGCAATGATCTAAAGAACCAGAAAGAGTTATTTTAAATCCACATTCACATTATTGTAGCACCTTGTTAGTGCTACAGCTAAAACTCCTTTTACATTTCCCATATTCATCTGCCAGGAGGTGACAATTTGGTTCTAGATACGTTTTTAGAGAATGAGACACTGGATGGGAATGGAACATATCAGTGCCATCCATCTGCAGCGACTTCAGGGCTTGTGTGATGAATACGACACAAAGCAGCGAGTGTCAAAACCCCCCAAACTTCTTGTTTACAGCTCTGCACTGCCACCACTTTCTGTATGACTGCAGAACAAATTACAGAGAGGAAAACAAACTTACTGAGTAACAACCTTACTAAAATAAGCTGTATTGCCATCTGAATGAATAATAACCCTACTGAAAAAGGGCTGTAGTTCAAATGCTCATTCTGCATTCACATGAACCATACAAATTTTAGTGTGTAAAAGAACAATCAGAAGCAAAGGCCAGATTATAACACAGTAGTACCAGCTTAAAGTATTTGTATACTACTGCTTCACCAAACTAATCCTACCTGGGAATGGTGGAGAGACATTCACAGCAAACGCTTTTGTGCTTGAATTTCTTGCTTGCTCTCTCTCTCCACTAACCCAAGACAACCCAAGTGTAATGGTGTGAATATCACGAAAGAGATCCCTTTATTTTATCTCTGTTAATAAGCATCAGAGATATCAAATCTCTCTTTGTTATAAGAGTCTGGATTCTTCTGTGATCAATTCTAGTGAGGTTCAACCAGCAAAAAGCAAGCCCTGTTGGTGCAGCACGATTGCCTTTAAATCTTGCTTTGCTTAAGAACAGAAAGGACATGTAATTAATCGATTTTTTTAGTCTATGAAAGCTAACTTAATTCTTCATGCTGAAAAGTAATCCAATTACTACATAGCTGCACCAAAATAAGCGTTAGACGGATTCCTAATATGACAGCCATGCTGAATCATCTCCAAAGAAAGATTTCAGCAGTTTTAAAAAGATGATTCATGAGTTTGCTGCCTTGTAAAAAACAGTCTGAGTAGACCATGCACCACGATGTGTTTTATCAGCTTTATTAATGCCAACATGACTGCAGGAAAACACCCATTCTCAAAAAAATTAGACTAAGCTCCTATGTTTAAAAAGAACATTTCAACCTGAGGAACAAAACAGTAGCATTTTCTTTCCCATCTCAGGCATATGTAGTATTTTACCTTAAAATTCCTAAGCATAAGAGCCTCTGTAAAACTGCACTCAACTGCTTTATCTATAACTAAGTTCCTTTACATCAGGTTGAATCCCATCTACGTAGCCAAGCAAAGATTTTAATACCATTTTCATGGCATAATCACTAAATCATGTTTTAACATAGCACAAAATCAGCCCCAAATGCCCAGCTTTTAGTTTCTGAAAGGCCCCACAAATACACTTTAGAAACTAAGATAATGTTAGTTTTTTTTAGGAAATAGGAAATTAGTTTAAAATGGTACTTTACCAACAAACATTTCATGTGTGGGTGTCCTACTGGTGAAAGTAGATACATCAGAAGACACAGACAGATGAGCAGCATCGTTAGTTTTTGTAAGGAAAGGATTTAGGTTTGGAATGGCATCATCAACACTATCAACAGTAGCAGAAAAAGGATCTGTTCAAGTCCAGAGAGCGAGAGAAAGAAGAAAAGGGAGATGGATTTAGTTACACGCTGCTTCCTAGGTACAGGAGAGTAAGAGTTAAGAGGGGTCCAGGAAGTACACTTTTCTCCTGACATCTCTGAACTTGGCATGACCTAGTTAATGTTTAACTTTTAAATTGTCCAGGATTATCCAGTCTCTGCTCAAGAAAAACACTACAGATACTAGCTATGCATTTACTTTTTAATTAATACCATCTTAGTCTTACAAAGTGTGCTTCTTCCAGTGTGTTTTATACCGAAAATTATTACGTTATTCTTTAAACATGACTGAGCGAAGCAAAAAGCAATCGTGTCCTGACACTTGCAACCAATTCCCTGGAGCGGTGACTGCCTCTGAGCACAGCAGAACCCCAGGGGTGAAGTGAGGACTCAATAAAACACTGTCCTGCAGATAGCTTTAAAAACCCAAACAAACAAAAATAACAGAGCTGAACTTTTCCTTCTTCAGACTGTGTTTATGGAGATACATATATATATATTTTTTTTTTTTCCTACTAGGCATCATGAAATTTTCCTTACTAAAAACCTGTCGGACTATACTGAGGAACGAAGGAAACATGGATCTGTGTGAGTCACTTTGCAAGGGACATAGGGGTGTTTAAAGGTTTCGTGCGGATGGATACAATCACCAAGCTAAAATACTCCTGTACTCCAGGATCCAACAGATAATCAGGACGGGAAAGGCAGCTCTGATACCTGCTGACTGGAGGAGCCGTGGTTTCACTGTCTGGCTTCAAAGCACACAAATCCTTGATGTAAAACTCAAGAATTCACTAGTTAAGATCAGCAAGAGTTGCACTCTGCTCTGTGTGTATTATCACAGTGCCTAGAACTGCACCTCACTCTTCTAGGCAAAACTACTCCAGAGAAACAACTGGAGAATAATTAATTACAGGAGAGATTTCTCGAGTATTTCAGTTTATGGTCCTCTGGTTTATTTTTTAAACACCTGGTTAGGTTACAAATTTATCCACAACTTTTGTAAATACTCCAGTGATGTGCACAGCACCTTCAAACTCTAAGTGATTTTCTCTCCCTGAATCTAACCTCCTGATTCTTAGCTATAAATCCCATACAGCTTGATAACACATAGACTTCAGTCATAAGCAAGTCCTAAAGGAAGTGAAATCTTAAACCACAACAGCGTTATTCTTTGCAGGCTCAATACACACTTTGATCTTCTGCAAGCTCAAGATCTCTTACTCAGTAAGACCTCACTTCTCTTCCAAATTGTTTGGCTATGTTGCAAGAATGAGTGTAGTACCTTTAAAAGCCTTTTTCTAAATCATTCAGCCACCAAAATCACTGTGACAAACACTGAATAAAGAATAAGCAGAATAAGCTAATCTAGTTTTTGTGATATATAAAACTTTGCGTTGTCTTATGTATGTTTTAGGTAGTAATACTCCCCCTCTCATGCACTTGTGGGCATCCCAATTAACTGAAACAGAGTCCCTGCTTCAAGGCACTGCTTAAAACTGTTGTCTGCTTTGAATACTATTCTAGAAGCCGTAGAACAAGCAGGTCTGACAATAAAACAGGTCAGGTTATCCTTTCATCACCTGCTGCTTGCTTTTTCTGTCACTGCTTCACATTCTTCTGATTCTATTGGTTCTCCTCATAACTGGAAAAAATCCAGATAGCTCAAACTGATTATTTCCACACTGATACCTTTGGTTTGCTTCTCAAGTTTAAATACAAAATGATAGCAGGCAAATACACCAGGCACAGCTGGAATGGTCTCCAAAAACTCCCAATAAACAGCTCAGATAAAGCAATATGAAAATGGTTTTAACTATTATTTGTTTGAAACTACTATCCACTGGAATTATTTTACACATGCACTCAACAGGAAGAGTACTACATACTACTTCCTGTTCCCAAATCCCAAGGTTGTAGATCGAGTTTCACGTGTTTTGACAATTAAGACAATGAAATGCAATTTTAAACTATCCAGATTTTCTCAGAAATGTGATCTGTTGGCTCATTTGCCTCATTCTAATTCTACAGCCAGCGCGTTCAATCGTGTTCAAGTCTCAAAACGTACCAACGCTAGTGACAAAGGTAACTAAGAATTGATTTGCTTTAGGTAATTTACATCCTTGTATTTTCAGATTTAAGAAATTGCTGTCTCTCCTGATAGCAACTCCTCAATGTTTCTAAAGTCCAATTTCATCCTTGAATGCACACAGCATCTGTTTGTGTCAATGGAATCACTCTGCACCTTCAGGCTATTGCCAGGCATTAACGATTCAGATGCATTTAAAGGAGGAATTTGAATTTTGCTAACTTCTACCTTGAAGTTATCCAACCAGAAGTATTTTTACCTGAGAGAACAATGACAAAGGTTTTTCATTGGCATCTCTTAGTTAGAAGTAAACAGAAAACATGCAATTATTGAAGCCATTCTCCAGAAATTTTTAACTTCATTATCTTTAACATTTTTGGAAGTGCAAGACAAAAGGCAACAACCCAAATATAAAGCCTTTGTAACAATTTATCCTTTCATTACACCCCTAAGAGTATAAGAAAATTTTTAAACAGTAACTGATTTGTGTCCATTGCAACTTGTAGTTGGATCACTACTCTTCCCAAAGTCACCACATACACCAAGCACAAACATCATCACATCAGAAAATTACCTAAGGGAGGGATGCTGTGCAGTGGTTAGAGCACAGGATTGGAAATAGCTCAGGTCCCATTCTTGGCTCTGCCACAGCCAAGTCAGTTAATTGCTGAGATTTCCCCATCTGTAAAATGTGGAAAGCACTTCTTACCTACCTCACCTGTGTGAAGTGAGTGTTCATGTATAGAGCTAAAGAGAATTGTCATTTATATTTTAATTTTTAAATGAAAATAACAAAAAATGGTGATGCCAGAATTCTAGCCTAAAATTTTAGCAGACAATTGGAAATCTTCCCAGTGAATTAAACCTCAGGAGTATTTAGAAATGTGCCAATAGCAACAGACTTATCAATGACTGTTACTGAAGGCTCTTACCAGATGTCACACAACATTGAACAAACACAAACAGACTTTCAGGCTCAATTTTCAGGTTAATAAAGCAATGCTGGATTGTGATGTGACCTTCCAGAGGAAGATGGTTTCCCCTGCTCTCTCACCCATGAAAAAAACAGGGCAAGCTGAAACGAAAGATACTTTCCAGAAAGCAAACAAGATGAGACAAACCATTTTTCTCCATTCCTGAACTCCAATCCTATTTAACATTGAAATTTGTATGCATAACTTGATATGCTCCTCACTGCATCTTTCTCAAAAGCCGCTCTGCTCAGCAAAACTAAAGGACAAGTAAACTACTTTTATTTATTTTTGAAGCTACCACATGTACCAGTATTACCTCTGTCACTCAAAATAGTGTGTTATTTCC
>NW_010193280.1:28534-71667 GCF_000695765.1 Mesitornis unicolor
CCCTACAAATGTGAGAAGGCACACAAAATGCAAAGCACACGGCAAAAAGTCAGTAAGAAAGTAGAATACATACACCGCTTATAATGAAGATACGTTAGATATCTGGAAAGATGTTTAGGAAAAGCTCATAAGAAGAAATAGTGAAGTAAAAGTTCAGAACAGGGTTATTCCGATGTCTACAAAACTTTACCAAGCAGCAAGTCCCAAATTTCTGCAAGCGTCTGATTAATATATATATTAAATACTCTGGAAATTGTCACATAGTTCAGGAGTTTGCTATTTTATTAAGTGTCATTCATGTAGAAAAGTAAAAAGGAACAGCTTTATAAGAGATTTTTAATCCACCACCAGTATAACCAATGCTGCAAACAGGCAGTATGTTACCTATATTGGAAGTATTCTTGAACACTGCAACACAAAGAGAAAAACTGCCGTGAATAAAAAACCTAAATGTTTTAACACTCAAAGTAACCTTGAAGTAACATTGAGGACTCTCTAGAACACTCTATGCTTGCATCCTTGGTTTAAGGACTTGCCTGCATCAGTAAGATAATCTAACATTGCGTTCAGCCCACCATAGCAACTGGGCAGAAAGATAATTTGGGTGTTCTGAAGGAAATATCAGAGGGAAAATTCCTTATAAATTCTATCTCTTCACTTAAAGAGATCCAACCGGCAGAGAATTTGTACAGAGGTGCTTTATTTTGCTTTCAATAACTAACTCTGGATTTTCTTGCTTTCTATGCAGTTGTCACAAGTGCCTCCTGCCAGACCCCATCCAAGTTCTGCTCTAGTATCAACTGCAAGTTTGATTTAACATTAGTCAAAATTAAAAGTCTGTATTTGAAAAAACTCTGTTTTCAAGTTTTCATGTATGCAACGTCTGTATGCATCATTCCTCACAGAACTGTCTTCTCACCGCTATGTTTCTGTAGCTTGCTATGTGACTCTTGAAGACAGCACCTGAGGTTGACAAAGCTGGTCAACAATTAACTTTGCTATTAAGAAGTCTCATACAAAAATTCTTTGTAATCACCACACGCTGCCACATTATTTTAATTCACATCCAGATTTGAATAGGAAAGCTCCCTTCACTGGTACCTTAAATTTGCAAGATCTCTGTTTTTAAGGAAGAAACATCCCACGGACTAGGGGGAACAGTCACAGGAACACAGTCATAGCAATTGTAACCATAATCAGATTCACAACTCTTACCTCCCCAGGTACTTCCTACTTGTGGAGCAGCAGGTATCGGATGTACAGACGGATGAAAAGTTGGCTGCAAATCAAGCAGATCATTTGGCAGCTTTGAAGTGCTACAAAGACAAATGAACACAACTGTTGGAACTACACCACAGCTTAATACAAGGCAAATGCTAGCAACTGTCAACAGAAAAGGAAGCTTTGTTACAAAATGGAGAGAACTAAGCCAAAAATCAGAAAGTCTGGTGAAATACACATTTTCAGTTCTGGAGAAAAGTAGAACTTAGCTTGTGAAGTTAACATGTTATGCCAAGTGACTTTTGGCAAAGCTAAGACAGAAAGACAAGCAGTTTTCTCATCTTTCCCACAGCCCAACGCCAGGGCTACAGCACGTTATGTTCAGCAACTTTTAAAACAACCTCCCAAAAGCCCTCCAGTGTGACAAAATCAGACTGACACAATTAACTCTAATGGGTTTATCATCAAAATGTTACATCTACATTCCACAACTCCTATCTTTCCACTATCAACCACTGCTGAGAAACTTGATTATATCTATGAGCTACTGAAGAACTTTGGGGAAAGGAAAATATAAACAGCATTGAAACACTTTTTCACACGTCAGTCGTGAGTGAAAATTCATTTAAATGCACATTTTGGATTATTCAAAACCAAACTGAGACCTAAGATCATCACATGGAAATAAGTGAAGTCTTACATCTAACTGCTGCAATAATGTCAAGAGTCAAACAGGAACAGTAAAACGCATCCTCTTTCAGGGAGTTCATTTCATACTTTAAATTAGTCCTGAAAAAAACCCAGAGTGTTCACCCACAACTTTTTAGCACATGAAATGAACCAAAATTTGCATGTACAGCCACTGTTATCAACAGAACCTAACTCACTGTGGCATACAAGCATCTTTTGAAATGAGATTGGCACGAGAGTTTAAAGGCTAGCAGCGACATCCTAGATCTCCATATTCTCCACTTGTGTTACTCAGTTTTTACTATTTTTACAACGATTGAAGTCACATTTTGCCACTATTGCTGCTATCAGAAAGCAGCACAGTTTGGCACAGCCCTATAATGTGAGCAGTGGAACCAAGGTAATTTTCAAGGTAAAGCTTGTTCACGTTAGTGACAGGGATTAAATCAGACACAGTGCATCTAATAGCGAGCGGCTGCACTTCTGACCCAACATTTCCTCTTCACAGTGGCTCCTGCCGTAAAATTTGTTCTTTGGCAGTTACACTGCCAGCAACTGGATTTAAGCATGAATACAAACCAGCATTTGTTTATTTTTTTAAAAGAAAATACGTTTGTCTTCAATATGTAGCATCCCTGCCTGCTTGAAGAAGCTTTATCAGATGTTTCTGTGTTTCAGACCTCTTAAGAAACAAGATTAGATATCTAAAGTTACTAGTTCAAGGCATTCAACTATTTAAAAACCTTTTAGCCTCTAAAAAGCAATTTAAAAGAAAATATTTTTGGAAGGGAACCTTTCAGTTATGAACACTGACAGATTCCCTAGCTCCTTACACGCGATTCAGCTGTTTTCCATATCTTTGGTGTCACATAATTTCCTACAAAAGCTTTCTAATGGGGAAAGAAAGCTGTCAAAGTGCTGCCTACTTTAAAAGAACCGCAAAAAGCTAAAGGAGACAAGCAGATTCTTACATGAGCTCTAGCAGAACAACTAAGCAATCCTTTAGGTTTAGGGTCACACCCAAAGCAAAAACATGCCTTCAGAAAGCTACTTCCTTCTACACTGACAAAAGCACCATACCTGCTGCCACTGCTTGATTTGACAGGTATTGTACAGAAGGAAGATTCACACACTCACTCATACCGACAGTTCCTGCTAGTCAAAGGTCTGGATTAGCACGCACCGAGCACTCTTGCACTACATACAGAGATGTTCCAGATATAACTCAAAACTGCAAAACCTGCCTCTCCTCTTTCAAACCCTGTTTCAGGCTTTCCTTTTTCTCAACATCTATCAAGATCATTTGTCACGACTCTAAAGATCTAGAAACATAAAATTCAGTTCAGCATTATCTCTATGACGTCCCAAACAGAATTTTTATTTGGCTTTTCCCAGATTAAGTTGTGAGGTTCTCTGAGGACAAAGCATGCGTGTTTTACATTTCCAACTGTCTGGCTTGCTAACTAAGAACAACTACAAGGGCTGTCAGTAGTTGGTTCTTATCAGAAACTACTCTGCAAATGGACAACAAAATTCACACATTTAATGTTATTTACTGCAATAGGATATTTTCCCCATCAACTTCACCCAAAACATCATTTCTTATCATAAATGTACTCGACACCCAACCAACCTTCTGCAATCTACACTGTGGCAGAAATCGAGAGGAAAGCCTGGCTGCAGTGCACCCCATGGTGAAGCTACACCTTAAAGCTTACCTGTTTGAAGAGCTAGGGGTAGAAAAAATATCAATGGCTGGTGTAGTCATTATGCTTCCTGCTGCAGTCGACACAGGGGAAGCTGCAGTAGTTAAAGAGGTATGAGGTTTCTTTGCAAGTTCTTTTAGACGTTGCTCCTGTTGGGAAAGTGAGCTGGTGTAAGACATCCAGAAACAACATTTGTGTCTATGACTTTGCAGGAAAGTAAAGCAGAACTTACAGAATTATTTTTATTTATTCCACACATTAATGTCACCTACTTGTAATTACAAGAGTCAGTGGTGCCACAAATCCTTCAGAAACAACTTCAACAAACCCCTCACAAGTCGTATGGTGTAAGTACATTAGATTCTACTTCCAGTGCTTTGCCAAAAGTACATGTTCAGTATTAATAACTCCAGGGTTTCTTTCTTTTGCTCCTTTAAGAACCCTAATAAGCTATCAACAAGAACACAGGAAAAGTGTTTTCAATTAAAATCCTGTATGCTTACCTTTAAAGCTTTTAAGCGAGCCTGTTCTTCCTCCAACGCAGCCTGTTTTTCCCTTTCATCAACCTTTGTGAGGGACAGGCCAGTGCTTGCAAGGGAAGAGACAGCATTGGAAAGGGTGGTAGCCCTAAAGTAATTGGACAGGAGAAAAGCTGGCTGTTAATAGGTGACACGTGATAGGAAGAGCTCAAGAACACACTTTGTATCCACCCAGTTTCCTTCTGAACTCTTTATAAGACTGGTTATATCTTACACCATACAATACAAAACTAAAATAAGACACACCATACAAACGGCAAAATGAAAGTGCCTGAAATCATACTATCATGAGCCAGCAATGTGCACTTGCATCCTGGGCTGCATCACAAGAAGTGTGGCCAGCAGGGCCAGGGAGGGGATTCTGCTCCTCTACTCTGCTCTCGTGAGACCCCAGCCTGCAGGGTTGCATCCAGTTTTGGGGCCCCCAATATAAGAAGGACATGGAGCTGTTGGAGTGGGTCCAGAGGAGGCCACAAAGCTGGACCCTACAAGGACCAGCTGAGAGAGTTGGGGCTGTTCAGTCCGGAGAAGAGAAGGCTCCGGGGGGACCTTACTGCAGCCTTCCAAGTCCTGAAGGGGTCCTACAACAAAGCTGGGCAGGGACTTTTTACAAGGGCAGGTAGGGATAGAATGAGGGGGAATGGTTTTAAACTGGAAGAGGGCAGATTTAGAATGGATATTAGGAAGAAATCCTTCCCCGTAAGGGTGGTGAGGCCCTGGCCCAGGTTGCCCAGAGAAGCTGTGGGTGCCCCCTCCCTGGCAGTGCCCAAGGCCAGGTTGGACGGGGCTTAGAGCAGCCTGGGCTGGTGGAGGTGTCCCTGCCCATGGGGGGTTGGAGTAGGGGAGCTTTAAGGTCCCTTCCAACCTAAACCATTCTATGATTTTGGATTTTCCCCCTTAAATGTTTCCCCTCCAAACAGCACCACAGAACTCATGTTTGAAGCCTCTCTCTCTCCCAAAAAGCATTATTTGTAGACACATTGAAATCTTCAGTAATCTGGGCTCCAATTTAAATTGTTGCTAATTTAACATGTTTAGTCAAGAAACTATCAATGCAATGAGTACATCCCAGAGTAAAACTTTGCAATTTATCATCATGTGTAAGAGTGCACAGAAAGATTTAAAGCAAATACTTAACTTCTAAAACAAACTAATGTAATCTTACAGAAGGAAACATTCTAAAAAGTAGCCAACAAAATGGTGCTAAACCCTAATATTGTAACTACTGTAAAAATAATATATAACATATTACTGCCTTATTTTAACATGTAATAAAGACATGCTATTTCATTTTGCAATTTAAACAACGAAGTTAGCTGCCTAAAGGACTTTTCTAAATTGCGCTTCACTTTAGCAAGCACTCAAAATCAGTGACTGCCTTTCACCATATACAGTATGGCTTTAATCCTAATTTCTTTTAAAATCCATTCTTAATTTAGGAACTTCTGGCAGCATTTTTTTTGCTTTTGACAAAAAAGGGATTAGAGTTGATAGATATGAGTCTAAGGACAATGATAAATAAATGTTGCATACCTTATAGAAGTGTAATTATTAACACAAAATGAATATTTGCAGACAGTAAGTGAAAAACCCAGTGAGTGAAGATGAGATGTTAGAAGTATAATTCCTACACAAGGGATGCTACAAACATGTGCTTCCAGCTCCTCAGATTCTGGTTCTGTTGACCTGGAAGAAGCTGTCTTTAGCACTCAGCAAAAGAATATGGTAACTTGCTATTCTATCATTGCTAACCTAATACAGTCTTCAACACAGCCTACACAAACCTTGGCTTAAAATGAGATCAAAAATAATTGATTTAACATTGGATTCAATTGTTTAAAAGCAGAAGGGCGTAAGCACCTGCTTGCAGCTGTGGAATCCTTGATTTTCTTCCCTTCTAGAGAAGCTAAATGTTGTTCCAAAGCATCAAGAAGGCTACTCGGTGCCTGCAAAAGAGACAGCAGAGAACAGATTTGAATAATCTAAGGTGAAACAAATCAGAAGTTAAGACTTTCAGAAAATGCAACTACAGGGCAACCGGTACAACAGCTCAGAATACTTCTATCACATTTTGGCAACCTGTACATATTTAATTACTTCAAATATCAGGTGATGTAGTCTCCTCACTATATTATGCTGCCAAAATGACTCACCAGTAAGTACCAAAATATGTCCAGAGATGTTAAAATTAACAGATAGGAAACAGCAAGCAGACAATCAGAAGCAGTCTGTATTTCAAGAGATGCTAAGAAGGAAATTGTACCTAAAGTAATTTCTATGTGCATGCTCTGCAAGCCTTCACAATGATTTAATGGGCACATAGCCAAAAGTTTCTTTATGTGAAATCACAAACTGTGTCTTCAAGCACAATAGAACTCAGGTTATCTTAAAACTCCATTAGAGTATGACAGAAATCACCTATAATATTTTACAACAGGATCACTCCATATAAAAGCTAGGCTCTGACAGAGCTTGGATTTAATCACAAACCTGGAAATAACCTGGTGACAATGTATGCAAGAAAGCACAAGTGAATGCCATAATGCCAAGTTTTTCTGATTATACAACCCCAAAACAGACATGTACTGACAAACACACAGCATCTTTATCTACCTGTGAGAGATCTGGTATGTCTCCTCTGTCAATTCCAACTTGCTGCAATAAAACAAATGAGCCTTAGAACCTGTTTGCATTTGTTAAAGGCAGAGATGCTCAAAAAGCGAACAACATCAGGATGAAGACACGTGGAAAAACACAAACCTGCCCATATACATTTTAAACCTCCACAGTCTGAACACTAGAATGGTTTGTTATAATAAATTCTTCTGTTAAATGTATACACATTTGAAATGGACATGTTACAGAGATACAGAAACACATTTCAAACAGATACAGCCTTAGAAATAAAACTGAGTAAGAATCAAGTGTTTCACAATTTTAAGGAAAGAGAAGTTTGCTTATCCCACAATTTATGGTAGATTCTCAGACCTACTTATATAGAGCATATATATGCTAAAACACAGCCTCTCCGAAGTTTAGTAAAGATGTTTTCTAAAACGCTCAAACGTGAGAGGCTATGCAGCAGGATATACACTGTTACAATAGATTTGTTACAAAAAATTAACACTCTCCACCACAGCTAACAGTGTTATCAACTGAAGGCAGTGCCTCTGATAGAGATACTCTCTCAGGACAGACTGCAAGCCAAGCTTTACTGCTTAATTTTTTGTTAAGAGAGTTATCAATAATGAAGGAAAGCAAAACAAGAACAGGAGCACATCTCAACTGAGGAATTCTATAGTACTAGGACATCAATTCAGCAATGCTTCAGAAACAAGAATGCATCACACTAAGTACATTCAGAAAAAACACAAGCAAAACATTTTGAAAAGTAACCGATTCTTCCTCTACAAACACATGTATAGCCAAGACATCTTCAAAAAATAACCACATTTACCTACTTGTCTCATTTTCTTATTTGGGAAGCTGTTATTTCAACTAAAGCTTATGGCAGAATTGTAGGTTTCAAAGCAGAACACAGCAAGCATCACAGAAAGCAGCAGATCACCATGAAGTGACCCATTTGTTTGAAGCAAGGCTCTTCTTCAGAGAAAGCTCACAATTATGATGTAACTTAGGAAATATAAAAATGCATGTTTATACACCTCCTTAAGTAAAAGATAAACCAGGAGGTATTTTGTAGTCAGGTCTTTCAATACAGTCCTCAAATGAACTAATCACCAGGTTAGAGACTGACAAGATGATCCTTGATAGATCAAGGAAGAAGTATCTGCTTTATGAGAATACAAGCACTTTATAAGCTGTTTCAAATAAGAGCTACATTTTGGCTGGCTAAAGTTTACCTCGGCAACTTTAAGGAACTCCGAAATCCGTGTCATTCTTGTGAGGAACTTCTTATATATATCAAGGCCTTCTTTGCACTGGTTCTTTTTCATATCGAAGTATTTTTCTATTAACAGTAAGAATATTTGCATTAAACAAGAAATCAAGCATTTTCCAACGCATATGCAAAGTAAAAGCATATAAACCAGAAAATACCTGCAGATTTGCTTTGTTATGTTAATGGTAGAAGTCATTATGCCTAACTTACACCAAGTGACAAAAGCTCCTCAAGCACAAGGTAATGACCACATCCATGCAATTCCACCTTACCTTGCAGATACCAGATCTCACTAAAGCACCCTGAAGAGGACAATCAGGTTTAAGAACAGGTCACCCAAATAAATGTACATTCACCCTCTTTGGGGGAAAAAAGCAACCATTTTACAATCTGGCAGCCAAGTATTTACTCTACTCTAGTTGCCACACATTATGCAAGATTTTTGTATTCTCAGCCAGGGCAACGCTTCTTGTTATGGTGTGGTTTACAATGAGGGGCAAACTGATTGCAAAACATCGGTGCTGGAAGCGAAGAGGGTTCCAACTCCCTTCCCAAAATAGCACTTTTAAGCCTTGTTCCTATATCAAGCTTCACTCAAAACATGAGTGAAAGCAACCGTACACAGAATCACAGAATATTAGGAGTTGGAAGGGACCTCGAAAGATCATCCAGTCCAACCCCTGCCAGAGCAGGATCACCCAGACCAGGTCACACAGGAACACGTCCAGGCAGGTTTTGAATGTCTCCAGAGAAGGAGACTCCACAACCTCTCTGGGCAGCCTGGTCCAGTGCTCTGTCACCATCACAGTGAAAAAGTTTTTCCCCATGTTCAGGTTGAACCTCCTATGCTCCAGCTTGCACCCGTTGCCCCTTGTCCTGTCACTGGCTGTCACTGAGAAGAGCCTGGCTCCTTCCTCCGGACCATCACCCTTTACAAAACTGAGCCCCAGGAATGAGGTCACCCCTCAGTCTCCTCTTCTCCAAGCCAAAGAGACCCAGCTCCCTCAGCCGCTCCTCCTGCGGAGGGGCTTCAGACCGGAAGCACGACTTTCTTCACTGACTAATTCTGCATTTTGCTTTCCACTTCGAAAGCACTGGGTAATCACAGCAATTAGGTAGCTTGATCCAAACACAAGATACAACTAAACCAAGCAACAACTAAATACAACTGTATCACAGAACAGAATACAAGTAAACCATACAACATTCTACTTTCAACTTATTTTCCATATTTAAGCTCCCCTGTATCTCCAGTGTGTGCAAGTGAAAGGTCTTGAAACTTGAATTTGTAATTCCCCTTAAAATATGAGCTATGCTCTAGAAATACAAACCAACTAATCATTAAAATCAACCAACGTTAAAGTTTTGACAGTCAAGCAATCACAGATGCCATGACTGCAACTTCATAGCTGAACATAACTTATTCCACTTAAAAATAAACAAAATCTGATCTTGTTTCTTAAATAAAAAACCATCAATATAACAGTTCAGGTTTGCCATGCAGTACGATGAGACAAAAAACAAAACCAATCAAAGAAACACCCAAACCCACCAAAAAACCTCAACAAAATAAACCCCAACGCCAAAACAGTGCAAGAAAAAAAATGAAGTGAAAAAAACCCTTGAATTGGCTTTTCTTTCAGAAATCTACCCATCTCTGGAAAATGCAAATGGACAGAAAAGCCTTGGAAATAACAGTCATATTTTGATGTTTTACAGTAAGACTATTTCAATTTCTCAGAAAAGAGCAGCTCTTTGCAACTGTTTACTCTCAGAAGCTCCACACTGCAGGAAGCAGTTTTACTTACCCAAGAGGTTAATAATCCCTTCGTTATACGCCGCAAACAGTCGAATGGCATCTTTGAAGAGGAGCATGAAGGCAGCATTAATTACACCATTTGTAAGTTCATTGCTATTGACCTAGGAAGATCAGAGAAAAGTTAATTTAACCGAATTGATCCCCTATTGAAAAACTTCTGGTTGAACTCTGTGCTCTATCCCAAGGCACACTTTGTGATCATCTCACTGGCTATTAGTGGAAAGTAGCAGCACAGCAAATCAACACAGGATCTCTCAGCACAGAACTAAATCAAATGATTTTGACAGACTTTTTTAACTAATGTTAATGGTAACTAACATAACTAAAAGTCAAAGGACAGAAATATTCAACTTTTAAAGGAATAAGCAATTCTTACACAGTGTACATAAACAACACTAATTTAACACGAAGCATTCTCTCCAATGAGCATTTCTTTTTCCCCTGTTTCTAGGGCATACATCAATGAACAAAATGATTTGTTCCCTAAGCTGTGCTGGTAACACGGACATAAAAGGATGAACATGGAACTAAGTTCAAGACCTTTAATCTTGACCTATTTTACAAGGTTTGACCAGAGTCGGTTTTATGTTAGACACATACATGCTGCTAAACTTACATTGAAGTCAAGAAGTGCATCCATCTGATTTTGTATAATTGGTACAGTTTTTAGGAGTTTTTCTGTGCTCATTGTTCTCATCACTCCATCAGCCCTGTTGTGCAAGAGAAAAGAAAAATCTTCACTTGAATTTTGAAGGCAATTGTTAGTGAGAAACAGAATATAGAAAATGAAATAAGGTCAGAGAAAACACTTAACTCCTGGCCATTGATAGCAGGCATCTTGATGTTTATGCCATACAACAGTAATAACTGAAGTGTATAAGCATTTTCACATTTGTATGGCCAAAATACAACTTCAAGATGAATTTTTCTTCAGAGGAAATGAAACTGATAGAGCTCAGAAATATAGCAGAGCTACAATGCATCAGGTAACAAAAAATTGCTCTGAAGGTTATTCCTAAAGCAAATTTTCGCCTACACTTTTTCCAATCATTTGATTATTGTCTCACATCAGTTTGAATGATTTTCTTTCCAACTAAAATCAGCAAGAATAAACAACTGTGGTAATATTTTTTTCAAGGGTCTCAAGAAACATTATAGAGACCACATGACACTTCCTTTTAATGGCTGACTAAGAATATTTGATTGCTTATTAATTGATCTGATTAAGTAGACTGCTATTTGGCTCTGTGCATTCGAAAAAATACAACACACAAAAACGTCCCACATCAAATGAATACCAGAAATATCCAAGAAAGCAACAATCAAAGAAGAGATTAAATTACCTCAGTGACAAGAAACAACTGCTTTGTAAGACAAATCAGCTTTACAGTTCATCAGCATGCACATGGCAAAACTAATGTTTCCTGCAAGTGCAAACTTCAGTGTATCTGCACAGCTAAGGCTGTGGTTGCTTTCCAGGCTCGGAGGAAATGGGGACCACACTGCTTCCACCCTTCTACTTGTGCTGTGTACTCCCTCCTAACAGCAATAAACCTCACATGGAAGTGGGGCCTGGGTGCACAGCACCTGAGAAAAGCTGATGTGTGGGGAGGGTAAATTGCTGCCATTAGAAGAGTTGTTCCTGCTGGCTCACAGAATGACATCCAACGTTTGCTGCTGGTGAAATAATTCACCTCATGAGGCCTAAAATACCCAATGATAAAACAAGTGCATATATGCAGTGTATCTGCAGCCACCTGACCACACACACATGCTACATGTGGAAAAGGACAAATGTTTTATGTTATTGGGACTCCAACCATTTCTAAAAGCAGAAAGAGCCAAAGGAGCCCAAGTGTTTCCCTTTTACTTTACCACCACATCTCAAATCCAGATGGATTGTGCAGATTCAGACCGTGTTCTCAGGCCAATTTCAAAATGTTTTTGTAACACTAATGCTAGTTATCATTAGACAGTCCACTACTGCAGTTAACACTTAAGTGGAGATTTTTTGTGGGTTAAGAACTGAGTTTTCAGTTTCAGTATAAATTACCCTGTGCATGGATGATAAAGAATGCCCAAATGAAAAACTGAAATTATGATTTTCAACTTTAAAAAGCACTGCATACAGAAATAATTGAAAGTCTTTCCATGCTTGTCCACCACAAGCAGTACACACCCTCCAGTCTTCCTGAAGGAGATCTCTGATTAATTCCACCATTCTCTATAACCCACAGTTTACTCAACTACTGGTGCTCTGCACTGTGTTATTTGTTATTACTGTAAACAGGTACCTAGGCTCAAACAACCAATTTCTCTTAAAGGAGCTCACTTTCCAAAGTAAATTTTAACTCCTGAAGACAAAGTCAGAATAGGATCTACAACTACGTTATGTTAAAATAAGAATTGCACTGCCTTGACAAAGGAAGTAAGCTTTATACAGATATTTTGGGACAAGAACAGAGAAAGGAACGAGGAAGGACCGTAAGGTGTTTCACTGGATACCTGTCATTTCAGTACTCTAGAGCTAGAAACACAAGTACACTGCACAGTCCCCTATGTGCAAGGCAAAGTAACTCTGTGAGGTACCATGGAAGATTTGTCCAAACTTCTACTTTTTTGATACCTACTTTGATGCACACCATTTTTCTTTTCTTTATAGTAAAATGTTAATGTTTTAAAAAAGTAAGATTAGAATAACTGAAGTATTTTGGCAACATACATAACTGAGCAGTTGAGCCTTTGTGTCATGGGAGATACCTGAGAAAAGCAGACATTACTGTGTCATTTCATTAATATTTTTACACAAGTACTACTAAACCAACATTGGTATTTTCCACTTGTGTTACTTGTAAGAAAAAAACCTCAAGATTGAGCAAAACAAAACACAGTTCTTACCCTCTTTTTACTTTTGTGAAGTCAAAAGCCACTTGTCTATAAGAAACTGCCTTTTCATTCAGATATCTGCTATACCGTCTGATAAACGTTGACATGTCATAACCTAAAAAACAAGTTTCAGAAGCTTCTTATCAAGTCAATTAAAGAACAAGGACCTTACTCTAAATAAGATATTAATTATATTATTTTATTAATTATAAGATAATAATGCAAAACAGTTTCATTACGTTCATGCTTGATTTTGTACAGTTATCTGTGTTACGAAAAGCCTCTGTGCATCAAACAGCCAATACTGCAAATATCTAGAAAATCTGAACTATGTAAAAGTTGACACTTCACTTTCTAAGGAAAGTACTTCCAAAGATAAACTAAAGTATTTTTATGCAACTTCTCTCATACTGCAATAGAAATGAATACCAAAAAAACTTATGATGCATTCAGGAAGATGTTCCTGTCAACTCATTCTCTCATTTACAACTGAATAGAAAGAAAAAAGGCATTGAAGGAAACATTAAGACATGACAGAAATTTTTCTATGTGAAGGCAGTGGCAATAGGAGATATTTTTATAACTGCCAGTGTAAGGATGCAAACCAAGAAAAAGATCCTTTCATAAGCATGGAAGTCAAGACTCAATAAAATGAGGCAATTTGGTAGACCCTTGGTTATCCCTGAGGTTTCTGTCCCCAGGCGACCACTTTGTGTGCTTGTTCCAGTACACTTGTGGCAAAAATTAGAAGCAATCATATAGAAAGTAATGCAGAAACCACCTCAGGAGAAAAAAAATAAAACAAAAAGAGACAGCTACATGCATGATCAGAACTGCACTGAACAGCAGCGTAACAGATTGGGAGGGTATTCACTTGAAAAATCTGAACCAGAAACTTATTTATCCATAGAACCAGTCTCAAAGATGGACGCAATAGTCTTTGAACTATCTCCCAAAAAGTTAACTTATTTTTTTGTTTAGACACAGATTGTCAGTGAAACAAGAAATGATCTGATGTACATACGATGTAGTTTTTGAAATTTAATTTACAAGTCAAAAGATATCTTTCCAAATGGAGAAATCTCTTCAGAAACAGGAGAAATACTAACACAGTTCTGTTCAGCTAAGAAAGTTAAAAGCATTCCTAAAAGATGCAACCAATTCCTCCAGCAGACAGCTTCTGCCATGTCACAACAGCATTTCAAATTAGGAAATGCAGTCTGGAGTAAAACAGACAGAAAAATCCCTTCTTAAATGACATGGTCCACTACAGTGGTCACTGCATTTACTGTCTCCCAGCACAGAACCAGTTTTTAATGAAAAAGACGCCTTACCTTGCAATCCACTTTTGTCTAGGAAATTGCTCAAATTAAACAATGTGTTTCTGGACGCCAGATACTGGATAAAACGCTAGATGAAAGGAAAAATTTGAATGCTTTTACTATATTACCAATGAGCTGGAACTGTGGTGACAGTACTAGAAACTCTTTTTATGCAGCTTATGAATTTCAGCTTTTATTCCTGGAGACTGATTTCAAATCTGGAAACTACTACAAAAACAAGATAAATTTTTAAATGAAGCTAGTTATTACATTTTATGTAAAAATCTGAAGGAATCAGTCACGTAGATACTACATGAAGGTCTCTGACTGAAAGACTATTTAATTTAAACTTCTGAAAAAATCCCCCCAAATATGTACTCACTTTATAGGCTCACGATTGTTTCACTAACTTCAATTTAACAGGATTTCATTGTATCAATTAGCTAAAGCATCTTTGCTCAGCATACAATTGTAATAGTACTTAGCTTAAATATGAAAATAAGGTGATATAAAGATTATTTTCCTTATAAATCAGATGTTAAATAAACATAGGAATCCATATATAACATTAACACAGTATCACACTTAGTACATCTCATTAGTTAAAATGAATGATGGTATTATCATTTTGCAAAGACATTTCAGATCACCGGCACACATCTTAATAGGAAAAATAACCATGAACCATTATATACAGAGCTGATACAAAAAAAAAAAACCCATCGTTCACTAGCAGTAACATTTTGACAGAAGAAAAAAATAGCTCTGATCAGTGTAACATGTGCTAGTGAAAATAGTTCAGTAGTACAAATACATAGGTTACATAGAAAAAAGCTTGGAGAGGAGTCAAGGCATTCAGTACTTTGCTATAAATTAATTAAGCAAAAGCTGGAACCAAACGATTTGCAGTGTGTTTTGGGGTTTGTTTGGTTTTTTAACAAAGGGATTTACAGATTCTCTATACATTTCTAGACATTTCCATAAGCACTCAATTCCCATCTCAGTACTAGCTGTGACAGGTTGCATCTTGAACAGCAATCTGACCCTCATTACTTCTGTAACACATTTGGCAAGCAAAAATTGCTTGGCAGTTTTATTCTTGCAATGTAAAGTATTTCACACAGTGGTCCCATGAAACACCTTTAATTACTATGAAGTGTATTAGTATAAATTTAAAATTTATATGACGCAAAGTACAAGCACAGCAAAAGCGTGTAGACTTTCTTTTGGCAGGTGTTAATTATCCCAGTGATGATACTTAGAGTCAACAAGAGAAGTTTGCCCTCTTGTGGCTTACTTAGCTTCAAAGAATAGATTTTCACCAAGACTAGAAATCCACTGCAGCAGAACTGCAAGAGAAATCAGTGTGCACATTATATATATACACATATAATCTATAAGAACTCTGAATGCAACCTAAAATGAAAAGTTTTGGTCCTGTCTAAAAAATCCTACCTGTAATTTTCTAAAGCTAACCCTTTTAAGTCCCAAATCCATGTAGCTTGCATTATACTGACTGTTTGCAGTAAAAAGGAATGTTTACAAACACTTTAAGAAAGCCTTAGAACTACAGTTTTGGTTTTTTAAATACAGAATATTCAAGCTGCTGCTATGCTCGGCTTGGTATTCCAAAAAACAAGGCCCCAGAGGAATTCAAGTTGTGGAACAAAACAAGCTTATTCCTTTTTTGTGTAAACTGAGATTTTGTTTGTTTAATTGTTCTGCAGTATTTGGTGTTATTTAGAAGTTCACACTCCAAGCCAGCTCACAGGAACACATTTGTCTTCAGTGTAAAAGGTTAGGGGGTTACGGTGGAAATCAGTTTAGAATCCAATTACTTGGGAGTAAAGACCATCTGGATTAGTTAGAACATAAAGCTAAAAATGCTTCCCTTTTCAGCTTTCAGAATCCTATTCAAGATAATTTCTGTTGAGTTTGTTTGTTTTATTATTAGAATAACACCACAGAAAAAGAGGTACCTCCAGCATTTGGAACACTTACTTCCGATTCTAGAATTACAAGCTTTAAAGTAGTTAACAAAGCAGACAAACATATGAGACCTGTGTTCATGCAGAGTTAGTCACAAAAAAGTAAAAATAAAGATTTTCTTACAAAGATAATTAGTGGAAGCATTTAGGTGGCATTTATAGGAATGAAGTGCTGCAACTGTTCTCAGACATATCACTTTTGGTATTACCTCATTTCCGTACACCATTAGATGATGGGTTGTGATAAGGGATTTGAAGACCACTACCCAGCTGCTGTTGGTAGTTCTTTCAAACAAACTGTCCGCCAGCTGTGGGATGTTCACATTCATTTCATTTGTACACTGGATTAAATCTGCAATACAGAAGTTTTTATTGTTATAATTTATATGAAGGAAGATCAATAACATTAACAAAAAATCAGTATACTGATTTTATACACTAATATTTTCTATGAGAACTGAGGTGCTTTCCAGTAAAATACATGATGTCTTGAAAAGCACCGTGGCACTGGTCTACCACAGCCTCGTAATTCAAACTCCACTCCGCTCACTGCCAAAATTCCAGGTCCTCAATTACTTTTGCAGTTGCCTTAGAAGGCCCTAGAAGAGAAGTACCATAATGCCTTATACCTCCCAGCTTTCAAACACCTAAAGCATTAAATGGCAAAATAATTCTCACATGCTACAATTTAATCAAGTTTTACTGGAAGATTACGACTAGAATTAACTCTAACCTCAGATTTCTGGCCTCTTAGTAGACCAGTAAGCCCTTCTAAACATTGGTTCAATGTATTAAAGATCCAAACACCGCTATGTCTTGATACAATGCGGTCAACACCCTCAAAAGGGCAGAGAAAATATTAAGTGACAAAGGAGCCTCCAGCTGCAATGCCCTTATCAGGCTGCAGGGAATCCATACCTGCTCTGCGGCACAGCCAAATTCTGGACAGAATTTATAGGCAGGTTTCCAAGCAGCTTTGGCACAGCCCCCAGGTAGTACCAAGCACAAATGTAGACTTAGTGTGTTCACATGGGAAACCAGCTCTAAAACTGTTTGCCTATAAATGTGTTGACTCCATACAAGATCCCTTTGCATATTGAATGTCACTGTGCACACTTCAAGCACAGTATAATTCTTACATTATAGCTCACCAAGTGCAAGTCTCACATGCTTCAAAATACTGAAACAGTTTGATGAAAAATATATTTACGTAGAAACAGTTTCAAGGTCAGTCTCATCCCTGTATAACAGACTAGCTCTGTTTGCCATGGTCCTTTGCAGAATGTGGAAATACTGTTGATATGCCACAAAGCAGCTTAGTGGTGTTGAAGTCAATGAGATGGAAGTACGTGCTTGAGTGCTGTCTAGATTCAGGGCCAAAAATTAAGGCTCTTAAAAAGAGGAGGTTCAAAAATGGGTGTTGGAAGGTGGGACACACTCTGATGGAGAATTCTGCTCCAGATTTCATTCCCAATAAATCATGAGTCAATAATATCTAATAATCCAGGAACTTATTTCCAAATAATGACAAAGGAAGTGATGACTTAAGATCATGACGCTACAATTACAAAACCGGAAGCAACTATATTAACATCCAAAGGTGATATAACATAGCTTGCTAGCATTTAATATAAAGCTTAAACTTAATGCAACATAGTATTGATGATATTTTACTACCATTACCATCCTGAAAATAAAACACTAATTTTCACTCGAATTGACAGTCCTGCCAAAGACCACACAGAGACCCAAGTAAGCCCTGTGCCTGCTTATCTATGGGCTACTAAGACTAACTGGAAACATCAATTTAATCTGAAGGGAAACATTTAACCTTTGAAGACAGTTTTAGATCTCGCTACAAACATTCATCATGAAGGACTACTGAAAGACAGGACTCTCCTTCAGCCAGAGCAGCCGGTAAGCATGGCTACCACAGACTCAGAACTAGCACAGTCAAGGCTGAAAAAGCCACTGTTTGCAAGGTTAAGTATTAAAGAAAGAGAGCAGGAAATGATTTCCACATTCAAAATGTAATGAGATGGAGAGATTAGCCATTCCTTTATCTGCAAGTAAAAATGTGATGACTACAGGCATTCATGACCTCATTTTTAAGTCACTGTTATCTATTATTGGGTGATGATTTGGGGCTGTTAAGACAATGCTAGGATAATACTCAGCAAGAGACATGCTCTGAGCTGGATCATTAAAACCAAGCCCTGCAGCTTCTTCATCTTCAGGTCTCCCCACCTAAGTGATAACACAAGCAGTTTTGTGCCAGGCAGTCTGGCAGGAACACACATTAAATGCAAAGGTACATCCATCAAAGGATGTCAAGTCATATGTTTTGGCATAAGAGGTGCAAGTGCATATTAGAAAGTGAAAACTTCTATTCTGAAATGCAGCATTTGCCAGCTAGTCAACAGTAACAAAGGGGTGTCACTTGAAAATCCACTACCTAAAATTACTAAAAAAAATTATATCCGCTCTAGATGACATTTCATGACAGAAGAAGCGTTTTCTAAAATGCCATCAGACTTTCAAATCATGTTTTGGTATCTGTTGCAGAGCGTAACAGAAAACAGGCTCTGCAACACAGCAGAAAATCATCCTTCGCAGAACTGATGAGTGCTGATGTGAAAAGCATTTGAATGAACCTGGGGGTAGGGGGGGAGAGAGCAGGCACATTGGGAAGGAGAACTGGGAGGCAACTGAGAAAGAACATAGGCAGGAACAGGACACAGGTGATCCCAGCCTTGAATGGAAGGAAGTAATTTGAAAATGCAAATGGAAAAAAAAAATCACTGTGAAACCACAACTACTGCAAGTTAAGTTTAGCAAAATATGAAGTTTCTCGCTCTACAAAATGCAGGTTTCTTAATAATCTGGTACATCTTGATACCCCCATATACCTACATCATATACATTCCAGAAAAATTGCATCTATCGAAAAGCTTCTTTGAAAGTATTTGCATGAGCAACGCTAATTAGGTAAAGAAATATTTGTACAGTTAAATCCAAAGTAGATCAGCAATTTTTATGCTAACCATAGCAGAAGCATCAAAGGAAAGACACAGAAGACAGTACCCTGCATCCCACACTGCCTGTTCAGTCACTTACGGTGTCCTTGCTTATTTACCCGACTCCCCCAGGCACCCTTCATTAAGGGAGAGGAACAAATATATAATTATTTTCACATCCTACACTTTACGCAACTTGTCTCACGCCCACCTATGAAAATACTAACTATGTATTTTGAAACCTGAGTGCCAAAAGGAACAGATCTCAAGACTGTCAGTTATAGGGTATGGTATGAGCAATCCTACAGGCAGGTACATAACCAAAGGGCAAGGCACTGAGGGGAATAGCTTTAAACTTAGAAAAGGACAAAATAAAGAAACAAACAAAATAATCAAGCAAACAACAAAAAAAGAGAAACCTTGGAGAAAGTGTGATGACTTTCAGGATTATGTTTCATTTTTGATCTTCTTGTAGGGAAGAAGGAGGAAGATCGAATACTTATACTCCCACCAATGACTCTCTTTATTGACCTTCTGCATTAGAGCCCACACCCCCTCACAGCCAAAGACTCTCCTGGGAAGCACAAACCACATTGTCCACTCTAAAAGCTGCTACAATGTCCATATCATAAGACACACAGGATACAGATACTAACTAATAAACATCACTCATTTATTCAAAGAAGGTAGCAGTTAGCAACAAGAATTTTAAGTTAAACTTGCAGCTGGCTGGGAGAGTTGTATGAGGGCAGCTTAGACAGAAGCTAATGCGGTGTCATCTCCACAGACGTGGCTGGAGATGGCTCAGGAAAAGGCCATCAGGATGGCCAGGGCATAGAGCACATGAGGCACAAGAAGCAGTTGGATGAGGTGGGTTTAGTCCACCTGCAGAACAGAAAGTTAAAGGCAGGGAGGAGAAATACAAACGCTCCTTTCCCTTTCCTAATTCCCCCATCTAAACAAAGACAAGTATCTGATTATTGCCAATGGTTTAGTTATACCTCTCATTTGGAACAACGTTTCTATTTGTAAGTATCAACCTGAAAATATTTACAATAGTCAGATCACCAAGGCCAGAAAGTGTGCCCCACACCTCTAGTTACTCCAAAATAGGTCAGGCACCTGTGACAGATTCCCATCTTTTTAACTACTGCTTTACCATCTATTATACCAAAGACACTATCTGGAGAGAGAACATAATTGGTTATTCTCTTCAATATACGGACAGATTATTTTGTTATAATGTGAGAGACAGTATCCATCCAGTGAGCAGGTAATTGAAATATTGATCATTCAACACACAGTGCCAGGAGTTAAGCAAATTACATTCTTCAGTTAAAAACAAAACAAAACAAAACAAAAACAAAAACAATCAAAAAACCACCACCAACAACAAAAAACGCAAGCCACACACAGAAACATAAAGGGAGAGTAAGTTAAATTACACTCTATGTAGTTTATTCTTCATTAGTTACAAGTAACACGATGCGAGGCAATGGCCTCAAGTTGTGCCAGGAGAGGTTTAGACTGGATATTAGGAAAAATCTATTCACTAAAGGATTGCCAAGCACTGGAACAGGTTGCCCACAAAAGCAGTGGAGTCTCCAGTCTTTTAAGTGGAAATACTTAAAAACACGAGCAGATGTGGCACTTCAGGACATGGTTTAGCAGTGGACTTGGCAGGGTTAGGTTTATGATTGGACTCAATGATATTAAAGGTCTTTTCCAGCCTAAATTATTCAATGATTCTATAGAATGATCCTGGTGCAAGATTCAGCAGTTAAGCTTGCGCAGGGCAAACTGCTACAAAATACATTTTTTAAACAATTATGTGGAAATTAGAACAGAAATTTGGGAATATAAGTTACTATAGACTACATACTGCCTTCATAGTTTGGCAAGCTACAGTGGAGTGATCTATGGACTAGCATCTTCAAGAGCTGCAATGAAGGAGTTCATCCCTTCAGCATTGATGAAAAAAATATGGCAAAATATAGTTCTTCCAAACTGGCAAAATTTGGTCTAAAACAGGACCAAAAGAATCTTCATAATCAGAGCACTTTGCTCCTCATTTCCACATGTATGAGATACTGCAGTCCTGGGAAGCTGCTCGTATACAACATTCAGCCTAACTCAACTAGAAAAGAAACCAACTCACAGATCTTGCCAGAAACTCAAGAATTTTGTATCACTAGAATTAGCCCAATTTATTTCTTTTTTAAAATTTACTAAAGAACAGATCTCCAAGAGCAGCTCCACAAGACAAGCAGATCAGTTACTACTGCTCCTGTTTAAAACATCTGGTTTCCACACTGAACCTATCCAGTGCATGAGCAGCTTTGCTCAGACATCAGGTTTTCCTTTGCTCCTTCCTAAAGATACTACAGGTATAGAAAAACATTAACAGCCTGAACTTATATATCCACAATCTGCACATACTTAGCTCCAGGTCCAACAGAAATCTCCAATTTATTCTGTGAGGCCCAATAACAAGTCCTGTATGTGAATAGTTCATTGATTTATTTTTTTTAAAATATTATTAAAGTACCACCCTAGTTAATTAAGCAAATACATAATTTCTTTGTGTCATTATATTTGGGCAGATGTGCACATTGCGTATATCTACCCTACCACAAGTATTGCCAAAGCTTAAAGGTCATTCCAAATAGGCTACAGACTTTGCAGATAACATACGCTGCTTTATTTCAGATTAACTCAACGCCCAGAGAAGAAAAATAGTATGATAAAAGGGATATAAAATCACACACAAATAAACACTTTAATGTAAAATTCTTAATACTTTACTCTTCCAGAATAGTCAGAAGCTAAATATTCTAAAATATAAACCACCAGAAGTTCAGCATGTCAGAAGTGAAGTTCCCAACAAACTCTATGAATTTGTCAGGGAGGTCTCACATGCCTTAACACATCATCTTTTCTCAACAGAATGAAGGCCAAAAATTACTATTTGACTTTATATGCATATTAATGGATCCAAAGTATAAGCCAAGAATGCATCAAATCAAGTTTACCTAATTGGTAAATTTATAACTGAAGCCAAAACACAGAGCAGTTTCTTTTTTATATATAAAAAGAAATGTAAAACATTTCTTGAATGAGTTGAGCAATTATTTTTATAAGATTATGTTCAATAGAACACAATCCTTTTAGCATACAGATTAGCTTTCAAACTGAAGAGATACCACGCCAGTAACTGATACTCCACTTGCACGAGGGAACGCTTGTGGCTCATCATTAATGTTGGGATATGGGACAGTGGTGATACTCGATTTTCCTCAAGAGCATGCATTTGCTTACAGAACAGAATCATACAATTGTCATGGTTGGAAAAGACCTTTGAGATCATCAAGTCCAACCGCTATCTAACCCTACCATGCCCACTTCTAAACCATGTCCCTGAGCACCATATCTCAAAAGCTTTTAAATACATCCAAGGATGGAGATTCCACCGCTGCCCTGGGCAGCCTGTGCCAGGCTTTGATAACCCCTCCAGTGTAGAAGTTTCTCCTAATGCCTAACCTAAACCTCCCCTGGCATTAACTTTACGTCACTTCTTCTTGTCCTATCGGTTGTAACTTGTGAGAAGAGACCCACACCTACCTCGCTACAACCTCCTTTCAGGTAGTTGTAGAGAGCAATAAGGTCTCCCCTCAGCCTCCTCTTCTTCAGACTAAATAACTCCGAGTCCCTCAGCCGCTCCTCTTAAGACTTAAGGCCTTTCACCAGCTTCGTTGCTCTTCTTTGGACCCTCTCCAGCACCTCAATGTCTGATCCATCTTTTCCCCTTTCACCTTCAGCCATACAAAAGGATTTCAGTAAAGTAAATGTGATTTACAAAGCTATTGATACAGGACTATTTTTGTTTCCTCTAGGGGAGCAGCTCGCTTAAGGTTTCCCCCACTCCTCCTAAATGATCTACAGACACATACTGATTTTAAATAGACCCCATCACAGGTTTTGGCAAAGCACACATCCCTCCCACACCTCTCCTTCCCAGGAGGACGTGGAAAATGTTACACAATACAGCAAATAGGTGTTATTGAGGAAAAACAAACAAACAAGCAGACAGACAGTCCATCCAGTCACATTAATGTAACATTTGTCAGCAAATCTCAAATGAAGCAGAAACTGAATTTAAGCACATGCTGTAGCACCAGTAAAGTTTTCCATGGTCAGTTTTTATTTTGTCATTTCCTGAACTAAACGTTTATTTTTAACCTGAGCAGTTCATGTGAAATGTAACAGAAAAGACCAGAATTACCTAACCTCTGTATAGTGCACATTTTTTCTAGCTGTACTGACTTCTTTATATTTCCATAACAGATCATCTTCCTTCCTCCAACAGCAGGCAAGTCAAGATAGCTCCTCATCTCCAAATCTGCCATATAAACACATATTAAGGAGAAGAGTTTTTTGACTTGCTGATGATGGCAATTATTTTGAATTACAGAAGTTAGTTTTTCACTCATCTTGACAAGGTGATTATGAAGAGTTTATTCTGATTTTAACCAGTTACAAAAAAATATCTAAAAAAACAACAAAACTTGAAATTACATCCCAAATACATACCTGCTTTATTTGAAAAATTCGTAAACTCTAGTAAAATCCCTTGAAAACATTTATAGAACATTTAACATACTGTTCTTCTGTATTTAAACACTAGAGGATTTAACTGTGCCATGAAAGGATTTGAGACACTTACAGAAAATGAGAAATATTAAAATAAAGCCAAAATAAAATTATTATTAAAATAGATACTACTACTACAGATTAACAATTCTGATGACTGAACTCTGAATCTGATCCTATACACCCCAACTGACATTTCAAAATAGATAATGTAAGCATATAGTAAATTTTGAAATAATTTCCTGCCTTTTCCACAGGTGATGTCCTTATTTAAATACAGGAAATAGTACTAAAAAGTTTCTGAACATAAGCAAGCAATTTTCATTAGAGAACCAAACAACCTGTCTAAAAACAATATTCAAAGGAGTTTTGAACATGAATTCAAGCACGCAAAATTGATAGTTTCTTAGAATTTGTTACTTCCTCAAATCAATAGATTTGATAAAAGCAAATAAAGTCTGTGCCAAAACAAAGAAACCCTAAATGGCAGACTTAGGTGATCAATCTAGGAAAACAGTGATGTTAAAAATCTCAGTCTGAGCTGGTAAATGACATTTAATCTGCTGGAACAATATTATATAGCCAGTATGTAGTTGAAAAATTAGTAATTATTAAATCTTCATTACATTCACATTTACCAGTAAATACCTCCATTTGCAGTTTAGAACTAAATATGCCATAAACAATATTTGTTTGAATTTTAGTTTTGTTTTTCTTCTGAATAAACCCATCTGTAGCACAGTGCTTTGCTAGGAGGAGTCTTCTACAGCAGACTTCCCAGTCACTTTATGCAAGTCCCCTGGAGGGGGAAACAAGGAAACCTGAAGCACACATTTCTTATCATTAACAATAAAAATTCCAGTTGAAAATTCTTCCTCTGCATACAACATTATTCTAAGAGCTACATGCACTAACTCAGGAAATAATTTATGGAAGAGTTAAAGAAATCCGAGAAGACCTACTCTGTTCGGGGCCTTCCATGTTTAAAAAGGAATGTGATTTAATCTTATTTTGTATTAGATAAGCAGGATAAAAGATGCAGAACGCAGGTTTAATATAGCGTAGAGTAACTTGTTCTACAGCCAGCAACTTGTATTTTCATTTCATCAAGTCGCATCTTGTCCTTTTTTTCCAATTCAAATAAGACTATCGTGTCCTCTCTCCTACTTAAAGCTGTGATTTCTAATTGGAATTCCTAGAAACTACTTTAAATCTCTACCAGTAACTCTGGGAACTCAGCATTACTGCCTCGGGTATCTCTGTCTAGATTTACACAACTACACAACTCTTACTACTACTACAGCAACTCTGACTAATCTTTATTTCTTATGTTTGACAACTTTAAAAACTTACTTGGATACCTTTTCTGAAAAATACCAGTAAAGATGTGTTCAGCTGGAAAACTGCTTCAATGAAGACTTCTCTAACATTAGGAGCGTCCACCAAAACTCATCAGCAAACAAAGCATCAATAAATCAAAAAATAAAAGAAGTTTAAAATAAGGGAAGTGCAACTCAGAAACCAATAGCTAAATCACACTGACAAACAACATTAAATTTTTTTCAATTATTTTTCTCAATTCCCATATGCAGGTATATGCCAAATTACCATTTTGATCCAACATTCCTCCTGATTATTCAAAGTTCTCCACAGTTACAAACACTGCAGCTAAGCTACCTTTACAGAATCAATTTCTCAGGACATAGCAGAACACTGATTCCCAACTAACTTCCTACCTTTAAACTTGCTGAGCACCCCCATCACACTTTAAAGGCCAACATCAAAACTCGGATAAACTGTCTCAATAGCTCCAGTCACATGTTGTAAATACCACACTCTAATTTCAAGTCCATTTGGCTCATTAATCCAGAAACAGTTACAGGCACAATTACATGAGTGCAAGTCTGCCATGATGACACGTGAACAAGTTAGAGCAGTTTAGAAACAGAATCTACCAACCCCATGAACCTTCCTCTTACCTGCTCATCTAATCGGTTACATTTCTCCTTGGAAAAAAATCTCGAGTGCAAGCTGTTCTGCTCATCCTGCAAGCACCATCACATTACACTTTCAGACAAGAAGTTGCTGGTATTCTGTTAAATAATATATTTTCTTAAATTGAGCTTAATTAAAACATTAAATATTATTAAAATAATATCTATATTTTTAAGAAAATACCTGAATTGCCAGATCATCATAGCAGAATAAATAAGTCATACATACTTAGGATCACCAAGCTATAAAATAATTTATGTTGGGCAGAACCTCTGGAGGTCATCTAATGATGACCTTTTATCATCTAATCCCACATCTGAAAGGGTCCATTCAGACCAACTGGGTTTGCTAAGCTCCCCTCAGCTACTGCAGAGTCTTGACTGCACATATGGCTTGTTGGAGTCTGGATCCCTCCGAGTTCTCAAAAACATACGATTGTGAAACCAGTACCAGTGACAACCAGTTTTGATCAGTTTTATGACTTTTCTTCTCCCTTTTTATATAAGGAAAAGTTATCAAGCTTCCAGCTGAACAAACTTATCACTCTCTACAACGACTTGAAAGGAGGTTGTAGAGTGGTGGGTGTTGGTCTCTTCTTCCATGTAATTAGTGATAGGACAAGAAGAAACGGCCTTAAGTTGCACCAGGGGAGGGTTAAATTGGATATTGGGAGGAATTTCTTTACTGAGTGGTTAAGCACTGGAAGGGGCTGCCCAGGGAGGTGGTGGAGTCCCCATCCCTGGAGGTGTTCAAGAAGCACCTGGATGTGGCACTTGGGGACATGGTTTAGTGGGCATGGGGGGTGGGTTGACAGTTGGACTTCATGATCTTAGAGGTCTTCCAACTTTCACAATTCTGTGATTCTGTGTAACTTGGAGCTAGGGGATGTGGCTTTTGTGGCTACTGCTACAAGTTAACTCATCCCTTCATTCCCCTAATATCTCTACTCTTCAAATTGAATACAAACCATAGCTTGATTCACCTAGACCTTGATGCACATCACATAAGTTAGTTTCTCAGACCAACACAAACTTGTAAGGACAGGTCAGGATGGTTACAGGAACAGTTAAACCAGGAGAACCAGCAATGGGGAAGCAAGAGTGAGCCTTAAATTACACTTTCCTTCCAACTCCCTCCCTTTACATTATTTCAAACACCAGGTACTTTATTTTCAAAACCCCTCATAACAACTCAATTGCTATCAAATCACAGGAACCCCTAAAGTTTGGAAAGGGCCTCGGTTAACATGCAATTCCTCTACTTCACCTTCAACATAACTACCCACAGGGCATTTTTTCATGACATCTCACCAACATGAAACAGGGTAATCCCATTCCTGTCTCAACCTGCTAACAGCCACACACTTCCATTGCTTATGTTATACCAGCACTGGTGTATTTCTACAGAAGTATCTAAAAGGTATCAAGTTACCTTTCTGAAGATTAATTTTCCAGGTCCTTTTTATCTGCTGTTTTTCAGTACTAACATTTTTATAGACAGCTGCCAAAAATTTGAAATATTTTTTAAAGCTAGAATCAATTTCATTTCAGATTAAGTTTCCCAATTTGAATTCAACTAACTTCAGTAAATACTCCTTAGCATACCTTTCTTCTTGTAAAGAATAACTATATTTAATATTTGGTCACCATTCCCTCTCTTGCAAAGCTTGAAGAAAAGAGGCCAGTTACTCTTCGAGCCATCTTAGTCTAATTTTCTCCACTTTTAGACAGGCATCTTTTTAAGCTAATTATTTTTGGATGCAGTTATGAAACTAAAGATTATGGATCTCTGGAGTGGATATGGCATACTGGCAAACATTCCTTTACATGAATAATCAAGTGATTCCACATCTTTCTGCAAAAGAACCATTTTGACACAATAAGCAACACCTCTACTTGGGATTTTTACTGGTATAGTTTTTCATCACAGCTTTCTTAATATGTCATTTTAATGACCATGTTATAAGCTCTTCTTAGCACAAAAATACACAGTTTTACTATGAATCCAACATGCAGAGATGGTTTTTAAGAATACATATATAAGCAATGTTTATAAACGGTGAAGCCATGCTCAATGAGAAAAGCAGCCCACAGCTATTCTGGGCACAATTACCTATACAGGTAAGATTTTTTTTTTGCCCCATTTTAAGTAACACTCATGGCAGCTTTTCAGATATCCAGGTACTTTTCTTCTTCTTTCCTTGCAAAGTTCCAAGTTGTATCAATATTGCATTACTCTTAAAATACTTAAAGTTCTTTCTCTAAACAAATCAGCTGCTGCTTCAGCACCCTGAGGCTGAGAAATACCCAAGACACACCAAAACTGCTGATTGCTTTTGCTCCACATTCAATTCCTACAGTACCTTTCAAAGGCATTTTATCATGAAATCGAGTCCAAAATAAGTATTAGCTCCCCCACACACACACCAGCACATAATTATCATTGAAAAGTACCTGCAGACTTATAGTTTTGATGCTATCTTTACAAACATGCTCAATAATGAGCCTATGAATCATATTCTAAAGGTGATTCTTGATTAAAAGATGAAAAATGTCCATATTAGCCAACTAACATGACAATTCCTGCATAAACAGTATATTTATGCATACTTCAAGTATTTAAACCACTGGCCTGTTTAAACCAGGGAGAAGCAAATATTCTTTATCACTGATCACATGCTAGTTTCAACGCATTCATGAATAAAACTATAAATATTTGTTCAAAACTAAGTGAGTATTTTCAGTGCATGTAACTGCAAACACTTGAGGATGCATCCACTTTTTTAGGTTCTGATGAGCTAGAAAGCAGGTAGGTAACTTAAGGGTTCTGTACAAGCAGTGCTGCTTGAAAATACATCAGGACAGGTGGCCGGGCAGGCTTTGATTTTTGAGTGACAGCCATCTGATTCAATATTGAAATAAATATTTAATATATTAGAGTATAATATTAGAATGTTAAATTATTGTATTAACTATTATAATGGATATTTAAGTATCCAATATAATATTGAAAAGTGAGTATAGTCACATAGTCATTGAGGACAGTCATACACAGTGGATGGAGGGAAGCACAATAAAACGCATTAGGAGGAACATTTCTATTTTGATGAATACTAATTACTTTGAAAATTTTATATCTTTGGCACTACTCTTATCTCCTCCTGCAGACAGGAAGCTATTTCAAGCAAAGTCTGCATACATGCGAGTTTATCCTAGGATTTTACCTTAAGATGCATACAGAAGACACGTAACACGGTTTAAAGAAAGCAGAGATCAGTATGTGATGCCAAAGATATTAACCAGGTCTCTTCATCACCACGTACACATTGAATATGTTATCATGCTGTTCTCTATCTTTCTCTCTGACAAGAATAGTGCCCAAGCCATCTGCTTTTGCATACCATCAATTTTTGGTTAAAGTACGCACTTATAGCCCTTCCCTTCAGCTCCAAAGGAACTCAGTCTGTAAATATTCCATAGCTATTACATCTCCCTACAATAAAAAGGAGTTGTGCTAATGGATGTGTGTTAAAAACAAGAAATACATGAACAAGCTGCTGTTGTTTTGCCAGTAGTAAGCAACCAACCCTTGGAGGCTGCTCTCAAATACCCCCTAGACTCACACAAATCACTACAATATGCCCTTACGTGGCAGCTTGCTCATACAGTAACAATGAGGGGAGATTTAGACTAGATATCAGGAAGAAATTCTTTACTGTGAGGGTGGTGAGGCCCTGGCCCAGGCTGCCCAGAGAAGCTGTGGGTGCCCCCTCCCTGGCAGTGCCCAAGGCCAGGTTGGACAGGGCTTGGAGCAGCCTGGGCTGGTGGAGGTGTCCCTGCCCATGGCAGGGGTTGGACCGAAGGAGCTTTAAGGTCCCTTCCAACCCAAACCATTCTGTGATTCTATGATTTTTATCATCAGCAGACACTGCAGAACAGAAAATCCTCAATAAGCACAACTCTGTAGCTGTTTCACAGCGAGACTACTTTTAATTTTTCAACAAGGTGATCTCCACTTGCAGGATTAAGTACCATAGTTGTTGATGCCACCACTTGTGAGAAAGCTAAATGGCCTCTTCAAAGCTCCCGGTCCCAGAGCTCACCTTGTCTGTATGGGACTGAGATCAAACCTGTTAAAAAGTATATGCAAAGGCAGCCAAAGTACCTGTGCTACCTTCCAACATCTGTGACTTCCTTAAAAAAACCCAACCAAAGAAAACACACCTGACTTCGTGCACAGCACATTGTCAGCCAACACCTCTAGCACAGTTTCTAAATCTAAATCTATGTCTCTTGTCAATATATGAAGTATTCATACAAGTGTAATTATAGGTGCTTGAGATGTTTAACTTCCACATTGCTTCATTCTAAAAGGTGCATCCAAAGGTAGTTTTGTAGTAGCAGTACCACCACTCCACAGCATAGAGAAACAAACCACCCCTGAGTGTTAACACCAGCCTGACCTCCTGCCACATCTCAATGAACAGATTCTCAAGCAAAACAATTCTCTTGATCCATGTTATTTTACAACTAAGCACACACAAGCAATTCACATTTTTCCTTTTAACTAGACAGTTTAATAGACAAAAACAAGCTGCCCAAAGAGGTTGTGGAGTCTCCTTCTCTGGAGACATTCAAAACCCGCCTGGACGCGTTTCTGTGTGACCTGGTCTGGGTGATCCTGATCTGGTAGGGGTTGGACTGGATGAGCTTTTGAGGTCCCTTCCAACACCCAATATTCTGTGATTCTGTGAAAACAAGGACAAGAAATAACCAAAGCCATCTGATCTGAGGTTTTCCTACTTCAGTATTTCACTATTTCCTACTTCTCATTTCACTAGCTCAAAAGCCTTTTCTAGCAAACTTGCTTGGAATACTTGTTATTCTCTCCTATTTTAAAAATAAGACCTTGGAAATCAAATTTCCTTCTGAACAGAATCTAATTCAGAGCGAGAACAGCACATTTTTCCTGAAGACCTTTGGGAGCTGTCAGGAAACATGGATTTGAGTTAGAGGAGTAATGCCTCTGTATTTGACTACCTCCATCAGTGCTGAAACTGCAAACGAGAATGTCTATATCCACCACTGTACACCAAAGCTTTTTGGTCAAACTACGACCTTCTCTTCCAGTTTCTGGAAAGCCCTCATGCCAAAACACATCTTCTACGTTGCAGTCGCCCAGACCATGTAATGCCTGCAGCACACTGGTGTCCTCAGCAATCCAGAAATTATATAGCACAATAAATTCAATGTAATTAAAGCTGTGCATTGTAAAAATATTTAAATGCATCGTAGGACATCTTTCTTGGCAGATGCCATCATCTACAGCTTTACCTACAGCAAAGGGCTGTCCAGTTAATTACTGGCAAAAAAACCCCAGACATCTCATTTTATGGAAATGTGCCTTCTTTTGTCAAGAGTTCATGTTAGTTCAGTGTACAAAATAAGCTGTACTGTCAAGAGACTCTAACAGTAAAACAGCATCTATTATAGGTCCTTTTGACCTTGCAGTATATTAGTTAAAAACACCACCCCCCCACATTTAACTGCTCTTCATATACTTATACAGAATAGCAAAACTAAGAGTTTAATCTAATAAATTGAAAAATCAGGGAAACTTTCACACCTAACACCAAAGTTTAACCCATATCCTAAAATTGTATGATTACTAAATCACATTCTTCCTACATCATGAAGATGCAAAAATTACTAAGTAATTTGAATTCATTTTAATACAGGAAGTATCAAAAATCCAGTATATAAACTTACTGAAAGTGGTGCAATTTCTAGCACACAAGAAACAAAAGGAAGTCCAAATGACTTACATTTTTAAAAATCAGTATTATTTATTGCAAGACACTGCTATATAGTTTTTCTTATAAAAAGCATGATGCTCATCTACTGGAGTAAAACTCCTCGGGTAGCAGGCTTCAGCACAGATTCTCATGACAAATAAACTTTACAGACTGCAATCCAGCTGTGTAACATTTCCTATTCTGCACGGAAAAATACGTATATCTTACTCTTCTGTTGATCTTTCAGAAATATCTACAGCAGTGCCTTGTCAGATGATAGCTTGTTGAACAGAGCTTAAGAGTTCTTAATGAAAACTGTAGCTCTGATTTCAGAGCTTACAAAACATAAGTAGCCACCTAATGAAAGTGGAAAAAGGGGGAGAAGTGGGGAAAATAAGGCAAAGTCAAGAAACCCATGCTGCTAATAAGCAAGAAAACACAGATTTCATGAGGGAGTTTTGCTGAGGAACACTTCTGTAGTTTCTGTAACAGAAACTGCTCAACCTCTATTCACTGACAACACGGGGCAATAAAAACACTTGGCCAAAGCTTGCTGCAAAGCTTTCCTTAGCAAATCTCAGCAAGCAGACATAGGTGGTGATAAATTGCTTTATTTAAATTATGTACCTATTATATCATACAATGTGTTTTCTTAAAGACAAAAAAAATTCTGACAAACCATTTGAATGTGCAAAACAGCAAGTCCTTGAACTTCAAATATTTCTCATTCAATGAAAGCCAAACACCAATCTTCTCCCACAAAGCAATTGGCAGAAAAATCACCCAAGACAGCACAGGTTTACACAGCTGAGTCCTTGAGCTACTACCTCAGAGATCAAACAGGCCAAGTTTTGTACTCCCTGATGTTACCAAAAACAGTTGAAATACACAGTTTTGCAGAACATGACTGAGACTTTTCTATCTCTGTGCTGAAAAACTGAAGGAAAAATAGTCAGCTTCGTAACAAAGCATGCTGATAGTATAAAGTCTGAAATTAATTCTAGACATGAAATTGTGAAATTGTGTTGCTTTCCTTCTATTCCTTGCTCTTTCCCCTAAATCTCACAAGTGATTTCTTCATGTGAAAGGCCATCTACATACCAGCCATCTCTATAGGACTTCTGTCTACTGCTAAATTAGACTAAACCTCATTTTTCCCAGCAGGAGCAGGAGAAAGAAGCATAACAAAAACCATGCTAACATATTTGATCATGTGCAAAATTGTAGTAATTTCGGTTTTAAAAGTGTCACTGCTTTCTCAATGACTAATTTTTTAAGCAACTAAAATTGAAGATACCCGGATCTAGAGTACTTCTTGCAGTCATTGTAATGAGAGCTCCGTCAATTCCATACCATCTATTTCACATTTTGCACTTAAAGTAGATGTACTCAAAGAGGATTTGTCATGACAGCCATTTTCATACCTTTTAATTTGGCCATGCTGGATCAGATTTTGACATGGACTGTAAGCAAAGTGGATAAAACAGAGTACTGGAGCTTAAAGAAAAAAAAATAGTTTCCAAAAAATCACCTTTCTCCTCCATCAAAACACAGACACCTTCATAAAACTGTTTCAACTGACACTCCTATACTGTGAGTGCGCAGTTCTCCCATGAAGGGAGGCAGTCAAGTAAAGGAACAGCAAAAATCCTCCATGCTATTAATAGAAATGTTGGAAATGCCTGCCTAATTTAGCTTTTACTTCCTTCTTCAATTTAGACTAACATCTCCCATGAGATATTTGGAGCTCCCTGAGCAAACATCCCTGAGCAAACTCACCCTGGCTCATCACAAGTGCAGCTTCAATGCACACTGGAGCAGCACCCTTTTACAGAGGCGTAACAGCTAAAGGATCAAAACTATCCTTTACAGCCCATGTCAGAGTAAAAAATTTAAAATATACAGTGATACAGGTTAGGGTGGCGCAGGAATGGTCTTCATTGAACATGGAGAGTGAAAATGAAGTTCTAATTTTCCGGCACCAAACATTAAGTTTTACTGATTTTCACATTACAAAGGGGAACTCATCCTCTTAAAGCAACACTGTTATGTCCGAGTTTCACAAATCCAGATCTGCTTGTGCCCTTAATCCCCAGTTCTAGAGACCGTTCCCGAGCATTTTATTAGTTACCATGTGGTTATCAAGTTTCAGAGCAAACATGGAGCTTCAAACCCTTCAAATCCTGTTTCAAACTTAAGGGAAGTTGTACACAGAAACAATTCCTCTGAATCCCACAGCTTTCAGACAGGAATTTCTCTATTTACCACGTGCAATGCCATGTCCCTATCACAAACAGCCTCCAAGATAAACTAAAGCCAGGAGCAGAAGTAAATAACATCTGCCTTTTGGTCCTCAGTAAAAGAAAAGATTACTTCAGACAGATTCTATCTTTAAAATGAAATTATTTCATAAAGAAAAGCTCTAACAATGCAAATTATAGTTATTTCATTTGCTTCAAAGTAATATTTGTTTACTGGTTAAAAGCTCAGAGCTAAAAGAATATGGAGTTATAGTAAAACTGGTGTTATAACATCTTGTGTCAGCCCTAGTACATACCAAGGGGCTGACCACGATCCTGCCTACAAAGGCTCCTCATTAATAGTGTGAAATAAGGACAAAAGTCTCTCTTCTAGTGCACTCTATTTTACTCACAGATAATTAAATCTGAAAAAATTAAGAAAGTCTCCTATAAAATAACTGTGTGTAAGCAAAAAGAAAAACAAAACAAAACAGAAAATCAGTGCCCAGAAATGTAAGAGCTTCAAATTCATAAAAATGCAATCCCAAACAGCAGAGGTTGAACTTACTTTGCTGTTCCCTGGTATCTGAAAACTAACATGAAAGATCCTCCGGATTTCTATCAACTTACACCCCAGATACAGTGCTGAAACAAATTTCACGTATTATATATTTTTAATGCAATGTAATTTGCTAGGAAATTTACTTAATTTATGTTTTAGCTTTAATTATGTTTGCTGAAACTTCCTATGTAATTCATATCTTTATTATAAATACAGCCCAGGACCGCAAAAGTGTTCATATTTGGTTTCCACTGACTTCTCTCTCATTCTTATGACTAAAATCCACTTCACTTTATTTTTTGATACTTCAATTTTACACTGCAATGCTATACTGTGACACTCATGACTGAAATGCAAGCACTCCAGGGAGATAACTCCTATTGAATTTAAGACAAGTTATTAATATATTACATAGAGTTTTATTAAAAGGTTAATAAATCCAAATTAAGTAATTAGAATAAAACCCAGGTAATTAGAATATGCCTACATCAATGAAAGCAAAGTGGCACAGACTATCACTCTGAGAGTTAATTCTAAATTAAAATCTAAGGATTTCAGTATATTTCTAAACAGTACAAAAATCTGGTTTGTCATGAGGGAAAAAAAGAGCACAAGGATACTGTTCAGAAAGTCTTTTTTTTCCTGTTTAACTGCAACTATGATTTGAACAGTACTAACTGTAGGTCATGATGCTTAAAAAGCAATTGCAAGTAGAACATGTGAATTTCACTCCTAAAACTTACAAACTGACACAACCACTTATATAAATATTAAAATTAAGTAGCTCTTGTAAGACACCACAGGATGAAGGCATTTCATGAGCAAGCTACACTCAATGAAGCCAGCTTTACATCAATACAGAAATGAAGAACTGCTTTCTGAACTACAGCTGTATGTAGCTGCTACACAGAATGAAGTAAATCTTCCTAACGGACTGATTTTTAAGTGAAAGTTATTTTTAATCTCTTCATAGTAGTATATTTGCTGAATTATGACCACCACTGGTTTCTGGCAAATAGAAAAAGGGACAGGCAAAAACCCTCAAATTACACCACCAAAGATGAAATTACACCACCATTCTCAGCATGGCAGTTTAACCATCACAACAGTTTAAACAACTTTTAACATTTCACATAAAAATAAGGTCAGGTCATGAATACATAGAGTTGTGGATCGGAAAAACTCTGAAGTAGAGTAGATCGGAAAAAGTCTGAAATAGGCTACAAGGATCACTGCAACTGTTATGGCAACATTGGCGTGGTGGGGAGAGAGAGGAAGGGCATAAATCAAATTCAAACTCAAGTGTGACCCAATTTCCTATTAAATACTGATCCATTTGTCAGCAAGACCAGGAGATATCAGCTAAATAAACCAAAAGCAACTGCAAACAAACGTAGGTAAAATGCTGATGTGATTTCTAAGGGACACAACATTACATACCAAAACTAAGCCCAAAATAAAAAGCACACATCTGAAAAGCGAGAGATGGGTACAGAAACACTGCATTATCCCATTACAGCTCATCATCCACCCCAGAAGAATTCAAATATCTCCAACAGCAAAGCTAGCTACAAGCAGCCCCTTCAGAACGCCAAAGGACACAAAGACACCTACTTCTACCCCTGGATAGCCAAGAAACTTAACCTTTTGGTTTGGCATTGAAAAAGCAAATAAATAAATGAATAAATAAATTTAAACTGTGTTTACTTCTCTTTGCAACTTGAGTTTAGTTTAAAACATGGTATATTATCCATTCTGGGTACTGAAATCCAGTTTAGTACTGTAACTCTAGGAAGTTGGTTTTGTTAGGGCTTTGGGGGACAGGGAGGAGGTACATTTTGCTTTTTAACAAAACTAATTGAGGAAGGATATGAATTTCATTATCACCTTTTTCAACGGGATTATAAAAAAACAGTTTTTACAAGACATTAATGTGGAAAAACTTTTCTTTATACACTAAATATTTGACTAGTAAACTGTTACTAAGGATTCATAATTTTTGCTTTAACTTGTATTAAATTAACTATTAAAAACTACCAAAGGTTACAAACAGCAGAGGTACTTTGTTGATGAAATAACACACAGTTGGCAACAGGAATAGCTGAGCTACATGCTACCGCAAGTACCATGTTTAGAGTAAATATGTGAAATACCAGAGCGCAGTTTCAACTCGTGCAAACTTCGCACTTCCTACATGAGCAGAAGCATCACCACTGCTGGAGCGCACGGATGTTGTGACTGAAGGGCTGCTTGCTTGGCAGGAAGCAATAAAGAACATTAAGTTAATATTTCAAAAGTGCCTTCTGAGGACAACACGTGGAAAGGGGAAAAAGAAGGCGCTGACGTAGTAGCTCTTCCTCAGTAAGTGAGCATCGGGCTGAAGGAAATTATATAGGAGAGCTCAGAATGCATATTAAACCCACCTTTTCTATTTTTTTTTAATTTTATAAACCATGCATACGTCATGGCATGAACTAAAATAAAACCACAGGATTTCCCTTTATGCCACTGTGTGTTCTTTCCAGTAAATTTTCTTATGCTTCATGCTAGGAATTGACACACCCAAGTTAGATTTTGGTGTAGATCTTGCTATTTTACACCCTCTGTTCTGAAGTAAAACTTATAAAAGCCTAATTTACTAATGTTTACTATTGCAAATGATCCAGATAAGCATTACTTTAATAAAGCTCCTTTAGCAAAATAGTACAGATGTTTGTCACAAGCAGAAAATCCAGTGTATGTGTTAAGTCTTTATGAAACGCTTAACTTCATTAAGTTATTTTCACACAGTTAAATACAGCTTAGTTCCCTAATTTCTCAAATCTCAATACCCAATTTGTCACACATTACTCATAACTTGGATTTGTCATTAGTAGACTTGAGCATACAAGTTAACACTGAATATACTAATATTATTTTGAGGTTTAGGAACTACCAGCTAATTGATAAAGCTCTGATGTAAAGCTAGGGGTGAAATACAAAGTACAACAGTATTTTCACTTTGAGTTTAGAAGGATAGACAGTTAATAAAACTTTATACCTTGCCTGCTCACAATCACGTTTCACAATGGAGAAAAATGCTAGAAAAGGAAGAAAAATATCAAAACCAACAATTTAATATCAACATCAGCTTCTTTCCTTTCCGCTTGGTTGCGGCTTTTTGGCCAGTTATTTCTTGTTTACTTCTAATGCAGTGCAGGCATAATCAGTAATAAAATCTCTCTCCTACCTAAGCCTTTGCAAGATAACATTCAGCTCCAAATTACAACTGCTTCTAGCATTAAGGCTTCAACTGGCAGGAAATCAAAATGGTTAAATTCACATACTAGCAGACAAAAATGTTCTTTGACACAAAGCAGAGTTTTTGTTGCTGCAGCAGCAGTTTGCAAAGATACTTAGAAGTAAGAACATATACTTGAGATTACTGCTTTAAACTTGCATTATGAACTATTTGGAAATGTTTAATGACTGTCCCATTACAGGACTTGAAGATTTTATAAACAAGTCACAATTTCTTCTAACATGCTTGAGGAACAGCTGCTGCACAGTATACAGAAAATATAAGAGTGTGTAGTAGACCAGTGGGCTATTTTTAAAGTGATAATTGATGTTTGAGAACTAATGAGTGAAAAATTTGAAAGATATTGAGAAACTTATATTTAAGAAGGCTGTTTAAAAAATTAAGCTTTCAAATATAAAATGTGTCTGCTTCAGAAAACGTGTTGCATTTTCCAGGGAGAGGACGAAGTCAGTAACTTTTTGCAAATGAACTTCCCCAGCATTTTACCAGCATCACTTGCTCCTGTTGTAACTGATCATGCATTTACATACAGCAACATACATAATGCAGAAAAGAGAAGCTTTGAATTCCATGCTCGATAAGTAATTTCTTCTGTATTATTATGCAGACTAGCGTTACTTTGCAAACCAAGTCACTAGGAACAACTTAAAACATCCACAGATCAAAACCTGATATCAAGATTAGGAAACAAAGGTTGAAACAAATCATTAGGTCACAGGCTGAACTGTAAGAGAATGTCTCTTCCAAGAATTACTTTTAGAAGATTTATGACTGCATCATAAACAAAAAGTTATTCAAAAATCTTAACTAGAGCTAAAGTCCGAAGTTACACGACACCTGAACAACCACAGCTGATGGGAAAGAATGGAAGTGTGAAGAGTCACAGTAAGCTGATTGCAGGTGTCCTACAGCTTCTCCTCCTTAGTTCCTGCCTCTTACCTCATCCGAAGTAGAATATTGCTTCGGGCTAAGTAAAATAAAACAGCTGCAGAACTAAATGGCTATTCTTTCTGCAAATGAGCAGCTGTGGTAGAAAACTGGCCCTCTGGCAGCCTAGAGGAGTATGATAGTTGATGTACTCTGCTAAAAGACACAAAAAAATATTCCAAAGAAATTCTATATAAAAAGGTAGGAAAAGCTGGCTAAGGAAGAAATGATAAAAGATTCATGGAAGAACTCAAGAGAGAAAAATTAATACTTCAAAAGAAAGTTGCAACAATGCAATTATCTGTATTTAAAATAATTACAGTTACACAGAACAAGTTGTAAGCAAAAATAACAATAGGCTGCCTCCAGAAATTTCAGTCAACTATAAAATGGGAAGCAAAGCCATGAGAAACTTCAGGTAATCCTGCCAAAACCAGAAAGAAAATATGAATTTGGTGAAGTACTACAATACCATAGAAGGAATGTGGATAATCTGTTTTACTGGAGAACACATACCCACACACACCAGGAATTAACTCACCACATCACTGAAATAATCCAACGTCAGTATGTAATGGCAGGTGAGCACTTAAAATGCTGGGGTTTTTTTCCCAGCTTTACTACAAATCTCTTGTGAGATACACGGAAAAGCAATGATCCTTGTCTCTTAGTTCTGCAAGATACCTTCTGTGTACCATTTCACTGTCCCCAGTACAGACAAAGCAAGTCTTTAGCTGGACTTTCATTTGCACCAGTAGTAGCCTCTAGACAAAACCAAACCAGCTGACACCATGGAGTTGGGAAATAAACTCCCAACAAGCTCAATTAAATTCACTTTCACTTACACAGCTTCTCTCAAACATCTGCACAACACAGGGCAGGGTGCTGGTTTAACATCGTCTTTAAAAATACCGATTTGTCTTCACAATAAGAGGTCAAGGAAGTTACACTCTGGCATAACTATAGAGAGATTTCCTGTTAAGAATGGATAATTACAGCACTGCAACTTCCTTCCAAGTCATCCATCCGCATTCTCCTTTAAGGAGCACTACTCCATTAGCTACCAGCAGATAGGGTTACTATGCCATAGTCATTCAAGAACCCAACCCTGAATATGTTTCATAGGTACGCAAATATTTTTTGTTTGTTTTCACGCACACAAACATTTTTATGCTATTGAGAGATCACTGCTACAGTGGTTTCACGGAGCTGACCTAGTGAAACCTCCTATTTGGCATTAATTGTGGATATTCTGGTTTTCTTCATATGAATTATCCACCACATATACCTATGGAAACACACCTCCCTCAACAGTCATGTAAAAAAAAAGTGAAATCCGGCAACAGGTTTTCCAGCACCATTTACATTCAAACAACCTAAAGCACTTGCTCTTAGCATCACTGTACAGCAGCGAATACAGCAACCAAAAGCTAAATGCAAAAGAAAGGGCTGCATAAATCAGACTGTAAATTAAACCCACAAACCAGTTCTGAGCTACAACTGCTCAGAGAGGTGCGAAAAGTAGGACAAAGTCCTAAAGAAACTAGGTTTTCTGTAAAAGAAATTTCCTGAACTATACTTTGAGGTTTCAAGACTATTAAACCTGTCTAATTACCATAAAACAAGTAATCCATCATTACAAAAGCAGCACCTTGATTACAAAACAGAATCTTTACCTCAGCTATAAGCCTGAACCTCCAAAGCAAGGGAAAAAGCATATCCTGAGCACAAATATGTGACCTTAAAATGACTGTTCCTACCTATCACAAGCCACGTCTATGTGTTAATTAGAATTGTAATTTTTCTCCCTCAAATCAAACGAGCAACTAAGCTTTGTAACGGGAAAGAAATAACGTTCTTCAGAATAGATTATATTTTTGTCATTATGGGCTAAGAACGCCTGCTTGCATTCTTCAATTATTAAGATAACAGTCACTGAGGGAAATATAGAGCAAATACACCAACCCAGGATGGGGATTACTTCAGTTTTGGAGCTCCACAGACAGCCAAGACCAAGATAAATAAGAACAGGAATAATCACGTGCACAGGTACCTATGTTGGATTTCCCCCCGTATGCATGAGTTAATGTGAGGCTGAGCTACTTCTGTGCGTTCACGATGGCTCAAGCTTAATAAAGAAATAGGACAGTCAGAGATTTTGAGATCTGGACAAGCAATACAAGTATCACATTAGCAAGAATGCACGTCATCGTCACTGAAAATGCCACAGAACCGACTTCATTCCAGAACAGTATCAGAAAACTCAGCTTATCAACTCATCCAGGACATAACCTTTGACAAAGTAAGTTTTAACTGCCATTATCACAATGAACACTAACACGAAAAATATTTAAGTAGTATAGCACCTATGAGGACTGGTGTATTAATTGTCATCCACAGCGAGATGTCAGCTCATAGGACTTATCTAGTAGTTAAACCGTTTGTTGTAAAAGGAAGGTATGTGCAAATAATTCAGAGGTGGGGCTTGAGTCACGGCTTGTGCAAAAAGCATTCATTTTTAAACATACAACCATAAACGGTATTAACAAAGAAAATTTTCAAAATAAGAAACTGTGTGTCATTTCCTGGTGCCAGGAACAGAGACTCCCAATAAACTTATTAGGGACAGCATACAAAACTTATCTACTCATGATCTATTTTAACCACTAAAAAAAGTAACTAGTAAAAAACTAATAAAAAAAAGTTGGCTTTGCTCTGATAAAGGAACTATCTGAAAGAGAGGCAGGAACAAGGACCTTTGACAGTCTACAGCAGACAAGGAAAACACAGAAACAACCATACTGCTTTCTAAGGAAGTTCAAGCACCCTTCTACAGCAGCATTCTATAGATCTCAATTAGGATGTGCCCTAGTAACCACCCTTGCATACACACGTCAGTCTGAAGAGCAGTTTCTGGTCACTCTGATGTTCTTTTTCATAAAGCTTATACCATGAAATAATTCAGCTGCTAAATACCTTACTACTGAAACTGGACTTTTAGCACTATTCCAGGCTAAACCTGACCAAGTTTTTTTTCCAGAAAGCTTCCCTTCTGTTGTGTGAAATCCAGCAACATCACAACTTCATCTGTAAGCCATATGGCAAGGTGTTTTCTCTAACTGAGACTAGGTTAGTTAAAACCCAAAGATTTCCTGTTTCTTCTGACACCCTGGGCTGACCAAAAATTACAAAGTCACTCAGTTACCACTCAGTCTTCAGGCAAGAGATGAAATGGAAGAGGGAATACCAGAAAGAAACTGAAGCTACCCTAAAAAAATAATCACAACCCTGTTACATACTTGCAGAATGACAATTTTTTAAACTTTTAAGTCAGACCATGTTTTGGTGAAAAGAATAACTATGGTACAATTAATCCTAGTACTATCATCTGGTCTTCTCATTTGGACATAGAGCAACTCCCTCAGAAGGCACAAATTCAAGACATGTGAAGACCCAACCTTCTCCTCGCAGATGTGGGTGGGAGAAAAGGAGAAAGCATGCATACAGAAGGCATAGCCACACATCTCTCCAGGATCATTCCTTACATACTGGGGGGGGGGGGAGGGGGGGGGGGGGAAGGGGGGGGGGGAGCAGGGCAGAGAGAAGGGTCCTTAAAAGGCCTAGAATAAAGAGATGCAAGGTAATCAGGTATTCAAGCCAAGAACATCCTCAGTCCTGTGATCTTACAGCTTAGCAACAGACACTAATATGAACTTCAGTACTCATCATTCTCTTCATAATCACCTGGACGGAAAAGAGTTGACAGAACACCTCTTAAGCCTTCCCACCTTAGATCGATTTTTAATACAAACTAAAAAACAGCCAGTCCCTGTATGGGATGTTAAACTGGGGTACTGAAGGTCTAAAGTAGTCCTCTTAGGTCCACCTTATCAAGTGAGGGAGACAGACCAGAAAGGGTAAGACTCGCAAGAACAACCTCACTGAGAGAGATAAGCCCCTCAAAAAACTTATTTCACAATCTTCTATGTGGAAGAGTTATAATAAAGAAACTTCTAATTTTTTTTCCTAGTAGACTATGTGGGAAAGAACTCAGATAACTGATCAACTATTCCTTCTTGAAACTCCTGCACCTCGTCTACAGAATGGGGGAGTGCTGCCCAAGCAAGACACAAACGAGATCAATTAGTACGAAAATTACAGCCCATTCCTCTGCTTAGCCTCTGTGGTTCTCCCTCTCCAAGGAAAAGGTATGAGGCAAGTCCTGTCCTTCAGGAGCTCACATTGTCCAAGGCCCTGTACATTGGGAGGGCTAGTAAGGCCCCTTCTGGAGAGCAGATTCACTGAACAGTCTCTCCCAAGCTTTCCCATCGCCACGTCCCCGATCCTACCCGCCCTCCCCCCATGAGAATGTCCTATGCTGAAACACGCATCGCTTCGCCGCCAGACGAGGCTTCACGCTCCCGGGAGGCCAGCGGGAAAGAAGGCAGCCCCACGGCGAGGACCCCGCTCCACAGGAACCCGGGACAGGGGGGAGCCCGGGGAGCCGCGCGGGGAAAGCCTTTCGGCCGCTATCCCTCCGCGGTACTCACAGTCCAGGTGCTTCTTCTTGGGCCC
>NW_010193281.1:0-10479 GCF_000695765.1 Mesitornis unicolor
CTCTCAGGCTGTATCAATCTCTAGGTACAAATAGAAGTAAAGAATCTATTTGTTCTCATCCATGACTCTTTTTGTACATTCAGTATCAGCATTTGCTAACCAGCACTCTCGACATCCTTCCACTGACTAGTTGGAGGCAACTAGAGATGATCCAGATCAGGCACATCACCATTTTTTCCTAAGGAACCTTGTGAATGTTTATTTAATTTAGCATTGTATTATTTCTGAACAGTTTTATTCCACTTAACTCCTAGCAGAATAAAATGCTAAGGAATGCAGGGGTAGGTGACTAATATACACTTGTGCGCATGTTTGAGACGCACATTCAAATGCATTTTCCATTATCTATAACATAACAAAAGTACTTTTTTCTCCAAACTAGGCATTTGTGGTGCCTTTTTGTCAATACATAGTGAGAGAAAGCACTTGGTACATGAACCAGAAATGAGAGCAATAGTAGAGTAACAGAAATTGCATTTTAAAGGAATAGATATGTTTTCTCAAATCTGCATGGCAAAATAGACCCTCATACTCTCACTAATTAATACAAACTAAAGGGGAATAAAGCCAAATTCTCGCAAGAAAATAGCTCAATACTAACCTAGTCTGCTGCTTTGTTAATTTAAGGATGTCAATTCATCTCTTACTTACTTTTCTTATGTTGATAAAGGGATGATGAGCTACTGAATCTATTCAGACTAACATAAAATATCACTGTAAATTATTATTTCAGAAAGCTTTTTTTCTTCCTGAACTTTATATAAGAAAGAGCTGTTCGTCCAGTGAATTACAAAAGAGATTAAATTCTGTCAATGTATGAATGCAGTAAGAATTCTATAATTAAGACCAGTTGGTCCAAACATCTAAGCACTATGGACAAATTCTCAGATGGAAAAGGCATTCTGAAATACAGATTTCATTTTTTTAAAATATGAATCAATACCATTAGTCAATACAACAGTAAAACATGCTTAAACTATTATGTAGAAGCTGTGAATCCAAAATACATGAACTTATGGTGCAAAGTGAAATAAATCAATATCCAGACTGAGTTGATGTGTTAGCTCTGAAGAAGATATACTGTTTCTTTGCACCTTGTTCATAGGCTCAAGAAGAAGTCAATCCTCTTTCTCAGCTCTGCTACACAAAATAGGAATTTCTCTAAAAAGTCTGAATTTTTTCCAAACTTGAGGTTTGCTATGGGCTGTCTTGGTCTTCGACCTAAGTTTAAATCCTAAATAATGACACTAAAGTTAAGACATGTCTTTCTAGAACTGGAAATTGTGAGATGTGGTCACCAAGTAAGTTTTTAATTCAGATTGTTCATTATTGTTACGCCATGCTTTCTTCTAGTTTTGTTGTCATAAATTATTTCATTTTTACCTCTTTTCCTGGCCCAATTTATTATATTCTGCCTCTGTGACAGTTTTGGGTGATTTTGATTTTATTTTGATTTTATTTATTTATTAAATTATCTTGTCTTTTTTTTTTTTTTTGCTTTGAATTACCAGAGACACTAATAAAGAAAGACTGTGGGGACCTTTATAAAGCATTTTTTTTCCCAACAAATTAATCTTGAAAGTGATTAAACTATCTATACTCACCAGTATAAAATAAGTGGATATAATATGAGAGAAAGAACTATTGTACTTTCTCTGCCAGCTCATAATATCAGGCTGTTCTGTGTATCTAAAATGATGAGTGCCTGGTGTTTTTTAAGTATACATCTGTTGAGATCAATTTATTTTAAAGCAATACATCATGAGAGCGTAATTGGATCTGAATATATTATGTAACTGGCACTTTTTTGTGCATGAGAGGAGGGTGGGGAAAAGTCTCAGAAAATATGCTGTGTAGTATCTCAATTGCAATTGAAATTTTACGAAGACAGATAAATGAAGTATACTGTTCCTGCTACATTATTATTTAAAGGAAAAAATTACTGGTAATCTCAAAGGCCTAGATCACATTTCATGTATTATACCTATTGTATTTAGTTCAGTTTTCTTTTCTTTTTCTGTAGTCCCAAATATCTTCTGCATAAACCAGATTTATTTATTTATTTTAATTAAAATAAGTTTCTGAGGCAATAGCGAATGAATTAGATTGTCAGACATCAGACCTAGTGTTGAAGAGGTGAGATTATAAATTCTTAAAGAAAATGTCAGCTGAAAACTGCAAATAGTTTTGTATTCATCTGTTGTACAGAAATATCTTAACTTCCCTATTTCTTCCCCAAAAAATATTGAAGCTCTCAGGGTTGCACAAAAATGCTGAAAATTGATCTCTCAAAATAGCTGAAAATTTGAACAAAAAATAACTTAAAAGATACCTTTTATAAATATGAAATTGTTTGTTTTTTTCTTTTTTCTTTGATTTTATGAATTGAACTCATGACTTTTTCATGGTGAGTGTATGTCATCATATTTAATAATCAGCACACAGGGAAAGTACAATATTGAACTATGATCTGATGTGTCACACAGGCTTTTTTGCATGTCTTGTTCTGCATTTTGCATGAATTTATTTGAATAAAGGGGAGGGGGTTGGGTGGTGATGGTGGTGGGGTTTTTTAATGATTGAATTCCAAGTAACTGAAGCTGAGGCATATCTTTAAATTTATCTTCAGAATAATGAAGGAGCATGCCACCAATTCTTTGGGATTTGCATGGAAATTACACATTGATAGAGCATAGATTTCTTATTAGTAGAATCTACACTTACTTTTTTTTTTAATAAGCTACCTTTAACCCCATCAAGCTGTCTTTCAATGTGCTTTCTGAAAATAGAGTAAGGATTCTTCTTTTGATAGTATGAGAGATGTTCAAGAAGAGGGAAAACAGAAAATATGAAAAAAAGAAAGGGAGAGGAGAGGAGAGGAGAGGAGTTATGGTTTGAAGGTTAACAACCTGAAAGGGAAGGACAAGTGTTAGCTGTAGGACCCTGAGAGGTCAGAGAGCAGTATTGTCCCCTCCCCTTTCTGGCCATAGTGAAAAAATACAAGGAGGACAGACATTTCGTGGGTTGTTCTTTGCTCCCTGGGCTGCCTTCTGTCCCACCACGGGGTGGCTGGGTATACCTCCACATGCTCAGCAGCATCCACCACCATCTGCTCCCCAACACCACTGCAGTCCCTTGCAACAAGCCATAGCGATGTTGAGGCACTTCTTGGACACTTCTACTTGGGACTACTGGGATAAGGTTTTGTATATACTTAAATATTCTTTATCCCTTATTAACTCCCTTTTTCCTTTTCCTGATTGTTTTCATTAAACTTGCTATAGTCTTAACTTCCAACCTTGTGTGAAGCATCTCTTCTCTATTCCTCTTTTATGTATCCTCCCCTGGGAGAGTGGGGGACAATAGAAAGAAAATCCTGCTCCCTGTTTCATTTCGGTTTGCCCTGAGCTCTAAACAGAGACAAAAGAAAATAAATTCAAACTAATGGCAAAGTCCTCATGCTGAAAGGAGACATTCTCAGAATATTAATATGTAAACTTTATTCAATGAGGATTTTTAAGTACTTAATGATATTGTACATCAAACTGAAAAACTGCTTGAGTTCAGTTTAAAAGCGATATAAGCTTGGACATAGAGCTAATAGATCATTTTACACCACATTAAACCTCTTAAAACTTGCAAAAATAGTTCATGCTATGGCACTTTAAAAAATTACTCAGCCTAAACAATGTATTAATCTGTATATGTCCCTAGCCAATAACTATAAATATATTTTTGAGACATCTATTTAGATTTAAAAAAAAAAATATATCTAAAGAGTATTCCAAACCTTGAGGGTATTGATATGGGGAAAATGACTCCAAATTTCTGGTATTCATTTTATAAAACTTGTGACTTGCATATAAAAGTACTTCTTGTGAAGGGCAGATAAATCCTACTTGTGTGCATTGCTATTTATATTGCTGGTGATTTATGATTTTGTATTATCCTTATGCATTATCCCAAGGGTATCTAACCTTTAGATATTAAGGTTAGGAATGACCTCTTAGATCATCTGACTCATCTTCATACAACGGTAGGATTGCACTTACACTTTTTTTAATAGGTTCCTCCACTATTTCTCTCTGTGGTATGCCTTGAACATCTTCAGTGATAATAGCTGTTTTGGCAGGTCACTCCATTATGTAATTGACCTCATTGTTATACAGTGCTTTATTTTCTTTATTGCCTCCATTTTCTTAATTTCAGATCATTACTTCTTCTTTTACCTGCAATAAAAGAATAAACTAATATTGCTCTTTTTTTCTCTTCTGTAATTCCTGGGAGGTACTTAAATATATTTATTTTATCATCTTTTGCTGGTCTTTGTAGGCTGTACAACTTCAGTACTCTTAACCTCTCTTCATGGGTCATGTTTTCTAAACCTTTCAGCACTTCCAGTACTTTTGTTTCTATCATAATGATGTTATTTATTTTGCAGGTCAGAGGTCAGAATTACACAGTGCTCCAAAAGTGTTTTCAGCAATTATATGTTATATTTATGAAAAAAAAGAATAAACATTTGCAATTATTGACATGCATTAAGGCATGATTTTAATCCATCTAAAATGTATTAGGATGTGACTAATTCAAGATTTGCTGAAGGTCTATATATATTATCACCTTATTTTTAATGCAATAGAAATTAAAGCAATGGAATCTTGGTTTCAACAGAATTTCAATATTTAACTCTTGTTGAAGGTGCTGCTCTATAAACTGAGCAGTTTGGTTGTGGACTCAACTCTGCTGTTGACTGCAGTATGGATGACATTTTTGAACATTCTCTGAATCTCTATATATGAACATAAAAATATCATATTCCCTTAGGCAGCATGAAAAAAATCAGCTGTCCATACCCACTCAATTATTTAGTGTACAATTTCACAAGCAAATCTAAGTCTTGGTGACAGCAATGATTGTTTTCCTTTAACAGTAACCCCTTCTGCTTTCTAGGAAAAAAAAAAAATTAATTTTAGAAGATTTTTGTAAAGCTCATAGTAACAAAAACCCCATGTAGTAGAGACTAAAATCTCTTATGACCTTTATGTAATGTAAGGTAGTTCTGAGCTACCTTTAAAAGCTGTGGCTGAAGCAACAGATAGTAGTGAACATACATCTCTGTATCAGAAAGGTCTGTTTATAACACTTTATAAAGACAATATTTCTAATGCTATCTGACAGTGGTTTTATGTGTTCAATTCCCACTAGCTACATCTTTATACACTTAGCAGCATAAAATTTATGTGTCTAAGTATTATGTGCTGAGAGTGAGGGAAAGGGATAAACAAACACACTCTGCTTTAATTTTAACTTCTGTTAAGCTTTCTGGAAGCCTGAGATGCAAAACTCAGAATGTAGATTTGCCGTGTTCTCCTTGTATTATGATTGTAATTGCTGATCCAATAATTGAACTTGAAAATTATTGATTATGTGTCCAAGTGCAGATTTTTTCCTCCATAAGTCAACTTACACAATTCCAGTAGTTAATTGCATGGGTATCCATTCATGAATATGAGCTGGCTGCAAAATGCTGTAATTTTTGCTTGGTCACAGTTTGCATAAAATATGATGCCTGAAACAAAGGCCTGAGGGTGAGTACTTAAGATACCAATAAGTTAAGAAGTTTAAAATGTTTAGAATGTATGGTCGCTTTCATGTGGTCAAGTTAAATGTAGTAAACAACTTCTGAATGAGTATTATTCTCATTTGTTAGTTTTTTAGCCAGCCAGCAATGCGTAGATTAACCAAAACAGCTAAAAGACAATACAGCATCAGGTATACATGTACCTTTAAAAGATTTGATGATGTGATAATTTTGGAGCAGTGTAACTGATAATGTCTGTCCTGTGAATCTGAGAATGGTAAAATTTCAGCTATGTCTCCAAAGGGAATATTATTTTACTTTAAAGACTTTTTCTTCCAGCTGAACAAGGACTCTGTCATGGAACTAAGATTTATGTATTTCTTTTCCATTCTTTTTCTGCACTGCAGACTTAGTTAAAAATAATCAAAAAAATTTTTTTTAAAAAGTCATTGAACTTGTACAATCAAAGGGGTTCATTTTGGAAATTCTTTTTTATTTTCTTTCTTTTTCTTTCTCTCCACTCCCACTTCTCTTTCTTTCTCTCTTTTTTTTTTCTCGCTGAATTTTGAGACTGAAACTACATTAAAACCTATATAAACAAATCTACTTTTCTCTCTTCTGACTTTTATGGAAAATCCCAAAGAGGATTTCATGTCATTTCCATTAAGTATACACTATAATTCTTTGTCTGAAAACCATATAACATTTAGAAGCCAAATCTCCCTGATGTATACATTTTTGATTCCTTATCAGTTCTTTTCATACTGTCAGATCATAGGACTGTAAGAGACCTACAGGGTCATCAAATTCAGTATTGTGCTATCACAGGCAACAACGTTACGGTAACCCTTTTAAGAATCACTGACCTGGATCTTAAAATTAACTAGGTGGGAATTGGGGAGCCTTTTTTTCTCTTTTCTCTTTTTTTTTTTTTTTTTTTTTTCCCTCCAGTCAAGATACAGCACTAGGAACTATTTCAGCTTGACAATGATCTGCTAAATGTAACATATTTGTGATTTTTTCCTAAATTTCTAGCTTAGTCAACAAAAAGGATACCAAAATGTATCTGTGTCATTATATTGCAATTTTTGCCCAGTTAAAGAAGGTGCAAAATATAACCTCTGTGTGAATAATATAACAGGACTAGGTAGTTCAGGACTGATAGTACTGTAACTATGGCAACACAAAGCTTAAATTTACTAGTAAAAAATAATAAATGTTACCATTGCCTCTTTTTAAAAATTATTGATTGCTTATGCCAGGCGCTGCAGCTTTTGATTAATTTTATATAGATATTTTTATATAGATATAGTAAGAATGGAAGGATTTTTTCCTATTATACATCTGAATAACAGCTAGACAGAATCTAGCATCCATTTTATTAAACAAAAATGGTATTCTGGAAGCTTGGCATTAATTTTACAGGCTCACGTTGAGTAATGTTTAGTGCACAAAATGCCCCCAAAGCGAGCAAGAATTTTTGTGGTATGAGAAGCTACATAACAGACAAAAAAGTGGCAAATCATGTCTGTCAACCAAAGCACTCAGGGTAACATCAGTATCTACTCCATTTATGGCATCATTTCCTACCTTTCTACCATAAAATATGGCTTCCTTGCCAATGCCTGCTCTTTCTAGGTGATAAGCCTCATTTAAGTCAAACCACAGTAGTTGTAAGATGGTTCTCCTGTGTAATAGTAGTGTATTTATCCCCTATTTTCTCTTTCTTGCCTCGAGAAATCCACAACCTCAAATGAGGTGTCAAGACCTTCTAAAAAATATATGAACATAAGAATGGAAGTGAAAATCCCAGTACTCTAGATGAGGAGCTATCACAGATATGTCTGGTAGGAGCCTGTATCAGCCAGAGCATGGAATTGGATTTGTCTAGACCTGTATATACCCCAAAGTAGATTTAAAAAAAACCCAGAGTTTTAGACAAAAGCCAGTTTTTAGCACAATGTAAACAAGAAATTCAATTTCTTAAGGCTAGAAAATTCACTCGCTGTGTCAGAGAGAACAGAAATATAAACAGTTCATGCAAGAAAATCTATCCTTCCTTCTGAAACCCTTTCAGGAAGCTTTCAGTATGCTCAGTAGCTTTCAAGGTTACAATATGCCTTATGCTCTTCCTTTTAGTTCCTAAATAGCTTCAGTCTCCTTTGAGACCTAGCTGCCTATTCCTTGCTCCTTAGTGTCTCACTATGACAATCCCTTCAGTGTCTGCTTTATCCAGTCCTATGTTTCAAGTCTGTGTCCCAAGGGGGGATCACTTTCTTCTCCTTGTAGAGGGCTTTATCCGACCCATTCCTTGTAGAAGATTGTCTTTAGAAAAGAAATAGATACAAACTGCTTCTATGAAAATATATGTCCATATCTATAGCCAATAAGAAATTATGAAAATGGGAGTAGTCTTAGAGAACCTTCCCTTCTCATGATACAGGTGTTTAGCCTTTTGGCCTGCAACTCTGCATGGGTTATCTGCTCTGGCAGATAGACAAGTGAGTATTAGAATTTCTATTAGAAATGTATAGAAACAAAAGACAATTCTCATGTCTCCTTTGATGCAGTAATACAACTACAAGTGTAGTTACCCAAGTACTCGGAGCTGGGTTAAATTTTCTTTCTGAGAGAATTTTAAAACTTCTTTTTCCTCCAAGGTGAATGCTTTGTCAGAGTGCAAGTGTTTTGATAGATCAGTGCTATAATTTAAAACTATTCTGTTTTCGAGGATATGAATAAATATTAATTAGGTCAAAGAATTCATGGTTTAGTTCTCACCAAATGCACAAATGGAGGAGCCATCTGAATCCATGGTAATGCAGTTATAAAGCACTGCAACTGTCACTGTCACCTCCTGTTCCATGGGAAAATGTAAATGTGTGATTATCAGTTTTTCTCTGAAAAATCCTCTGGCTGTTTAGTACAAGAGGAATGCTCAGTTCGTTCACAGCAATCAACCTAGGCAGTTCTGGTCATGCCTGGAAACAGATGGATTCCTTGGAACTTTTTGATAGGTAGTGATATTTCCTATTGGTACTAGGTAGTTGAAAAATTCTCTTTCATTAACAGAAGAATTACAGACCACATGGTCAGCATGGACAGTGATACCAGCAGTGGTGAGAGCTGGTTCTTTTAGTTACTGAGTTAGATTGAGATAGGAATGGGCTTTCTAGAGATAAAGAAGCCGAGGCAGAGCTGGCAGACCCAGAACTTGGTGGGAATGTCAAGAGAGAGCTGGGAGGCTGACGTGGCAGGGGACATGCCTGAGACCCTGGGCAAATTTAAAAGCTGATAGCTATCACAGAGTTCGGCACAAGTGGGCCCTTGCAGGTAAGTGCAAGGCAGCAGCAGCAGCAATGACTGAGATGAACCTGAGGTGAGGACAGGGCTCTGAGACCTCTGGGAACTGCCAGTCTGGTGCAGGCATCATGGTGTCTATCCAGCAGAGAAAGATTGTGCTCCCAGCACTCACCAAAATGGATGCGGGTACTTGGAGCGTGCCTCCACAGAAGGAGGTGACTATCCAGGTTACAGACTGCTGGGAATGCCACAGCCTTTCGATGGCAGCAGGGGAGAGCACTGACCACGGCTGCATCTAGTACAAGCAGGTTGATGACCTGCTGTGCTGGGTGGCACTGCTGCAGGATGAAGTAATGGAGCTCAGAGAGGAGGTAAGAAGATTGAGGAGTATCAGGGAGAGCAAGAGGGAATTTGATGATTGTTTTCAAAGCCTGCTCTCCAGGCCTCCCAGGAGGCAAATCTCATTAGTAGAGTACAGGAGTCCTTATTGTCTCAGGATTCCTTATCAACCCAACAAGCTTCCCAGCCATCCCAAGATAAACTGCAGGAACAGTGACAATGGGAACAGTTCCCAGCCCAACATCACAAACGGGGCATGTGTGTTCCCTCGAGAACTTCACCACCTTCAGTGGCGTTGCAGAACAGGTCTGGGGCCCTGCATGAGGAAATGGCAGATAGCATTGAGGTTACATCACATAGGCCAGAAGTACCATTGGGGCCAACTTGCCCTAAACCAACAGTCATAAGGCGATCCAGAAAGAAAAATAGAGAGGTCATTTTGTGGGTGATTCCCTCCTAAGAGGTGTAGAGGGCCCAATATCCAGACCAGATCCACTTTGTAGGGAAGTCTGCTGTCTCCCTGGGACCAGGATAAAGGATGTCAAGAGAAAACTTTCTACCCTGGTGAGGCCTTCAGATTATTACCTACGTTTGGTCTTCCAGGTGGGCAGGGATGAAGTGGCATCAAGAACACCAAGAGCAATAAAGAGAAATTTCAGGGCACTGGGGCAGCTAGTTAAGGGATCAGGTGTGCAAGTTGTGTTCTCCTCCATCCCTCTTATGACAGCGATGGATGAAGGAACTAACACCAAGACCAGACAGGCTACTTCATGGCTCAGGGACTGGTGTCATCGTCAGAGCTTTGGGATCTATGACCATGGATTGGTGTATACATCACCAAGCCTGCTGGTAGGAGATGGGGTACACCTTTCTTGACATGGGAAAAGGATCTTCTCACAAGAGTTAGCAGCCCTCATTGAGAGGGCTTTAAACTAGAACTGAAGGGGAAGGGGGATGAAGTCAGGACTGTTATGGATAAGTCTTGGGACAATGTTCCAGTGTTGGAAGCAAAATCTGTATCATGGCTCAAGTGCATATATGTCAATGCCTGTAGCATGGGCAATAAACAGGAGGAGTTAGAGGCCACTGTGCACCAGAGGAACGATGATATAATTGCCATTACAGAAATGTGGTGGGATGATTCACATGGTTGAAGTGCTGCAGTGGATGACTACAGACTCTTTATGAGGGATAGGCAAAGAAAGAGAGGTGGTGGTGTACTGTTATATGTTAAGGAGTGCTTTGACTGCCTG
>NW_010193282.1:0-3146 GCF_000695765.1 Mesitornis unicolor
TATATATGCCATTTGGAGCTGGCAAATAGACATGTGGTGAATAAAATATTTCACAAATGTAGTGATGTTGATATTTGCAGAAGAAAGGGATACGAGTAAGAAAAAAATGGGTACATTATGGAATGGAAATTACGTGAAATTTTTAGGCAGTTGTACTGCAATTATTCAAGTTGTAATTTGATGTTAGCATCTGTGCTGTGTTTTATGTTTATCTTCAACTTCCTAACGTGAATTTGACTAAATGCAGTACACAATACAAATAAAATCTCTACTACAACTATGAAAATAAATAGGCATAATCCACAGACTGAGCATCTCAGGGTGTTTTATCATCTTTGTCTGTTAAACAGAGTTAACGTTCACCCTGTGCATGCTCTCTTACATAAAATAAGGACCCATTCTCAACACTTACATGGCTTTATCAATGGCATTTTAATGCCAAAATTCTGTATGTTATTTCTGATGCTGGAATAAAATGGCTATGCTTCTTTTACTGCAAATTAGGACACTAGTTTCCAAGCACCCCAGTGTGTTCCTCTGTCCCACTTAAGGAAAGCTCCCTTCAGCACATGATCAGCAGCGAAAGCACAAGGACTTGCAGATAGATTTGAATAAACCCATTTCTGTGAAGACATAAGGAAGAAACGATCAGAAGTTCAAAGGTCAGAGCTCCCTGTTTAATTTTTTTAATGATTTCCAATTCTTGCCGAAGTTCCCAGTATCAACATTCTGCTCAGTTATTTGCCCAGCAGTCATCCTATCCATATTTGATACGCGATAATTAGCAACTGGCCTTGAGAAGTGCAGCCCTTCCTACCATCTGCACAATCAATGTTACAAAGTGCTCGACTTCCCAGGGATAACCATGTATTTTCTGAACAGTTCTTGATTTATTAAAAGGGATATAATGATCATGCAAAGCGTTAAACTTACAGCCTTCTATTGACAGTGGTTCTGTTTAGCTTCATTAGATGTGATGCTAACATCTGTCCGGTGAGATAGAGGCCACCTGCTCATTTTATGTGAGTTCTAATGATCATCAGTTGCTAAAGTCCCATATATTCAGCACATTAAGCAGTGCCAATTATAAAAATGAAAGTATTTGTAGCTTCTTATCAGCCTTCCAGTTTCATCTTTTATTGCAATTACTGTATTGCAACTTTCTGTGATCCTTTGAAAGCAGGCAAGTGTAACAGGTCTTTGTCCTTTCAAGCTGGCAGTTTAAGTCTCACTGAGATACCAGCCCGAGATGGCAGTGCTAGTTTCACTGGTTGGCGTGATGACTAGAGAACGCACAAGCTGTGAATGATCAGATTTGTAAATGGTTTGTAAACACTGAGGAAATAAGGACATTCTCCAGCATGGCTTGCCAATAGTAACAGGTGACATTAACATGTATTTACAATAAATACTTATAAAAATAAACCCATTTTTTGCTGCTCAGTGACATATAAAATGATGCCTCATTCCTTCTTCCCCTTAAAAATAACCAATAGAGTCTAAACTCCTCTGTACACAGCAACTTGCATCATACTTTATTAGCTGGTAGAATGGTATTTTTAAAAACAACTATTTCTTTTTTTCATGTCTGGTAAGACCCTTTTCCTTTCTCCTAAGGGAATTTATACTATGATAAATAAAAGGAGAGAGATAAATGGTATTAAAGCTATGTCAACCACAGCTAAACAACCTTTATCAAAAAGACAGACTATTCCTGCAGTCTTAAAGGGATATTCTTTTTCACATGGAAACTCTAGCAAAGTCCTAGAAAACTCTTCTACTCTAAAATTACTATGTCTGTTCAGCATGTATGCATACCTAATGGGAATTTATGCTGTGTTAGGCAATAATGCACTTATACAATTTTTAGCTTAATAGAAACAATGATCTTAATAAGCGTATTAAATTGGAGGACACTATCTGATGATGTACATTTTATTTCACTACTAACAGACTGAATTACATGCTAAAGGTTTGCTGTCAAATTGAAACCTAGTCAGTCCATAAAAATGATTTAATAACAGGTTCCTGTAGTGCAGTATTCCTGCATCTCCCTTTAACTACTGTGGTTTTCAAAGCCATTTTTCTCATCTCATTTACAAAAAAATGTTTCTCCATCTTTTGAGCATTGTGAAAAGTGAAAAAGGGTACCCGTGTGCAGGAGATGGTGAAACCTGCCACATACGGTGACATAAAAACTGCCCATAATAAAGTCAGTAGGGCAACACCAGTGAGCAGGAATTCTCACAAGTTGAAGTACAGCCACATGCACAGTAAAGACATTGAAAACAGACAACAGCATTGGCACTGTTACTGCTATAGATCTCCCAAGCCGAATAAATCAAGTGTTTTCAGAGAGAAATAAATATTTCTGGAATAGATGGTTAATCTTTGATTATTTAAAAAAGCGGTTTATTAGCAGTTAAAATTTGTTGAAGTAGGATTGTTTACTTCAGAGAAGCCTCTGAAAAAAAATGTTGCCTTTTAACCTTTTTTTCTAGAAAGAATCTCTATGGCTGTATTGCGTGATTTTTTCCTTGTATTTAATCATTGTATAGGCTGGTTCCTGCTCTACCTTTCCTACTCTAGGCAAAATATAATCTTGTAACCTAGCTCCATAATTTTGATGTGCATATAATTTTATGTAGTTGATGAATCCAACTTGCAATGGTAAACAGCAGGGAGGGGCTCAATGGAAACTCATTTGTTACTTTTCCCACTTGGAGGCTGTTATTTTTATAAATTACTGATATTGGACACTGTAGGAGTGCCCTTTTTCATATACACTGAAGTACTTCACTGGCCCCAGGAGTCACTAAGACTAGTGGATTTTAATAGTTATAGATCTTAAATGGAGGGTTAGAAGTTGTTTCTTTTCATTACAATTACAACAAGGAATTAACCCCAAGGGTATCCACTTAATTTCATAATATATAGACTGGAACGCTAATAATGTGGCTCTTCTAAAATGTAATAAAGAAGCAACTGCCCCTTGGCTCCCTGGGGTAGATTTTTGTAAAATGTATTGCAAAAAATGTAACACAAAGAAGATTTTACGTTAACAAGCTTTGTAATGTCACTAGCTCCAGTGCTCAAAGTGCTCCGAAGCTCATAGAGACCAAGTATTGGCACTGGTTTTACAGCAG
>NW_010193282.1:3177-9198 GCF_000695765.1 Mesitornis unicolor
GGAATTGAGTACCAGCACTTTTGTACTGCTTCACTGGTACAAGGGAAAACTAAAACAGTGATAGAAGGAGTGGAGGTTAATTTACAATTAAGCACATAAAGAAGTGAAGGAGCAGAGGGAGGAAGAGGGAGTACAGTAGTACGAAGTATTTGCTTCCTTCAAGGTCCACTTGGACCTATCCTGTAGCCAAGCTTCCTGTGTTATTTTAATCTTCCGTGTCCTATTGCAAAACAAGCCTTGGCCTTACACTTGGCAGCGAGTGAACTCCAGTACATTTGCTGTTCCATTTGCACTTGTGAGCAGCAAAGCAGCCTCTGACCTCTTGGTCATTATGGATGGTGACTGTGGGACAAATTCCTGGCTGAGATCTTAAACACTGGATCCGGCTGTGGTTTTAAATCTAGGTTAAAGACATTTCTATTTGCCGATGATTTTAATAGGATCTGACTAGATACAGCGTTCTGGGGAAGCTTTGCAGTACAGACAGCTAGAAAAGAAGTACACTAGATAGGTCTATTCTGTACTGAAAGGGAAAAAAATGCAGTTAGAAGAAAAATCCGTTTTGTTTTGGTTTGATTTTTAATAGTAATGCTTCCAGGCATTTCTAACAGAGGTTCTGAGATTGTTGCTTCTTAGGGAAAATTCATCAGGGAAGAAAACTTTGCCAATGTGTTTTAATTATGCATGATATGCCCAGAATTCTGTGTGCCTACTTATGTTGCAAATATTCTGTTTGTAGCAGCAAATTTAAATAATTTGCCTGACTAATCACAGGTATGTGCAAATGCTCAGCTGATGTGTTTGTACCCATTCCCTAAAATTGGATTCCCCCAGAGTTACTCAAGTGAAAATTTTACCTATAATTTGTGGCTTGTATACATTTATTGGACTCCTGCTCACAAAAGCTGGGAATCCAAAATGATAATCTCTGAACTAGCTTTTTCTAGTTAAACTGATAGTTCCCATTAAATTTATGTAAAATTTTCTATAAAGGTGCAGAAGCACCTGTCTTTAACAAAAGTTACTACTGCTAACTGTCGGAGATACGCCAAGGCAAGAGAGCATAGACATCTAGAGGGCTGCCAAGAAAAAATAATGGAAATGGAAAGAGCAAGATAGCACTTTGTTCACTAAGACAGCACATGGCAATGCATCCAGCAACACATTACAAGCAGAGGTGGGAATGCTAAGCACCACATATGCCTAGGATTGCTGCTCTATGAGTCAGGCAGAAGGTAGCATAGCAGGGGCTGTTGGAAAGGTTGGCAGATCAGATCAGATCAGAAAGATGACAGAACCACAGAATGGCTGAGGTTGGAAGGGACCTCTGGAGGTCATCTTGTCCAATCCCCATTCTCAGTCTGGGCTACCTGGGGCCAGGTGTCCAGGACCATGTCCAGACATCTTTTGAGTATCTCCAAGGAAGGAGACTCCACAACTTCCCTGGACAACATGTGCCAGTGCTCAGTCACCTTCACAGTAAAAAAGCATTTCCTGATGTTCAGAGAAAACCTCCTGTGCCTCAGTTTATGCCCATTGCCTCTTGTCCCATCACAGGGCATCACTGAAAAGAGCCTGGTTCTGTTTTCCGTGCACCTTCCCTTCAAGAATTCATACAGACTGATGAGAGCCTCCTCCAGGCTGAACAGCCTTGGTCCCTTAGCCTTTCCTCATAGAAGAGATGCTCCGGTTCCTTAATTGTCTTCGTGGCCCTTCTCTCCAGTATATCCACATCTCGCTTATATTGGGATGCCCAAAATTTGACACAGTGCTCCAGGTCTGGCCTCACCAGTGCTGAGTAGAGAGGAAGGATCACCCCCCCTTGACCTGCTGACAATGCTTTGCTGATTACAGCCCAGGATACCATTAGTCACTTTTATGTGTCTAAAAACAAATAAACAAATCAAAAGAGCTGACCTCTGCCACTGTCATTGTCAACTCACAGTGAAGTACAGTGGGTTGCTTTCTACTGAAATGCCTTTGGGCAGTTTCAAGCCTTCCCTCACCATTTTTTGTTCCTGTTTTCCATGGATGTTTTTCAACATGGACTTTCCTCAAAGTTTTGATTGATTAACTCCATCGTTAAAAAAAATTCTCAAAATAAACTGGGAGAAAAATCTAAATTCAGAAGTCTTGCCAGCTGGCTTCAGTGAATTTTATTTTGCTGGTATTAAATATAGTATTTCTGGGCCTTTTTTTCCTTTATTGCCATTAAAATGGGAAAATGATTTACATAAGATAATTTACAATTTAACAACTTCCGTCACCTTCTCCAGGTTGCAGTGTTAATATTCTTAAATGTATCCTGAAGCCAGTTTACACAAGAACAACAACAAGAGTGAAAATGTCAAGGAAGAACAGGAGAGGCAGAATAGAAGTTCAACATGCAACTGAGTTAGAAGCCAAAGGCAGGAAGAGTCTCTGAAGAGAAAAGTTTCAGGATTAAAGGAAATGCTTGCAGCCATCTCTCCCACTCTTGAGTAATTACTCAGATGCAATTGAGTAATAATTGCAACTGAAATCACATGAGTGATTTCAGCACTCAGCATTATGATCATGGATCATAATCTGGATTTCAATCAAGGGCAAATTAAAAAATAAAATGCTATGGATCTCTTCAAGAACTATTTTTGTAAACGGTAAGTCAGAGTTGTTTCAATAGGTGAAGTCAAGTTGAAATTGTGTATGTTAGGAATTAAAACAGAGATCTTAGTGTAAGGGCATCCATTTCCTTTCTCCATATGAGAGCACACGTGCTAAGTCCCTTCCGTTTCTTCCATCTATTCACAAGTGATACAAGAGCAAGTCATTTCAAGGGAAATCCATGATACAGCAAGATAACGAATGTGCTGTACTTCACAAACAGTGTTATCTCCTTCAGCCAGATACAAGCATAGATACTATAGGTTAGGTGCCAATTTGTTTCACACAAATGACATACTGTAAATCACTCTTGCTGTACTGCGATGTAGCTAGTCATATTGTACCCAGCCTCTGCGACCCTGGAATAGATTCATTTGTAACCTAAGAAATTTGTGGTAAAACATATACTACAAAAACTAGAAGTACCATACTTGAGAGCTTGAAGCAGAAATCTGAAGCGCTGACTATTCCTTTTTCACAGGTATTGTCATTGTTGCCCTTTTTGTATAGCCCCCATCTAGTGATAGATAAGTATGTGCTTTGTTTTCCAGTAAGGGTGATTTCTGTGATAAGCACCAGATGTTCTATAGCCTTTTTTCTAAAACCCCCATTCTTTTTAAATAAAATAGGGATGCATACCCTTCATTACAGCACGAAAATATGTTGCTTGTTGATTTGATAGGTTTTTGAAAAGGCATAAAAACCCAAGTCATCATAAGTACTAAGGTCACAGTTATGTAAAGAATTGTTTTTGAGAAACTGGCTGTAAAGTGTTTTATTTCTTGGAAGAATACTACCAATTGTGCACAGTCCAAATGGTACTGACTCTCTTTGTGTTGTGGAGAGTATGAGACAGCTACAAAATCCTGCCTGCAGACAGACCAATATACAGATCATGAAAAACAAAACTGATTTGGACTCTTAAGAAAGGCGAGGAAGGGAAGAATGTTTAGAGTACTAGATCCGTGTGACGCTTTCCAGCAGGTTAAGTCTTGAAAATGCCTCATCACAAACTCCCATAGGGAGTCCATGTCAAAGTAATAGGATTTTTGATGGAGTACCTAATGCTCTGACTGTCTGTGAGACTAAAGAAAGCTTCAATGCTACTGAGAGACCTCAGCAGAGAAATTATGGTCCCAGGTACTTACCTACAGTGGACCAAACACAAAACTGTTTGCAGCTTATACAGGCTCCAGTTTCAGGTATGAACAGTCAATACTTTGGAAAATGCAAACGCACAATGTGCAAGCAAGGATGCCTGTTTCCTAAATAGTACTTTTGCAGCAGGTACAACTGAGAAAACTCATACAGAAAATAGAAGTTTGTTCTGAAATGGTTATTAGCAGAAAAGAGAGAACGCTCTGTTTCCAGCCACAAGTGACCAGCTTCAGTCTCATAAATCACAGTGTTCCATCCATAAAATGCCACGGTGTTTACAGTCAACATGGGGGTGATACTGAATGCATAGCTGGAGGTGTGATGCACAGGCTGAAGGAATGGGGATATAAAAGCATGTTTGGGATGCTGAAATTACTTTTCCCTTTCACTGGGGAGCGGGAGATAGGCAAACTGATTGCAATTAGTAATTTAGCAGTACTTCATTTATTTAAATTCTAGATCTTTCAAGACCCTATTGCACCACCTTTTTTCTTCCTATTTTTTTGTTTGCAGTATGTCAACAGTTCCAGCTGGAAACACGGCATCTCCATCTCCTGTACATCTAAACAATCACTTTTGGGGGATTACAAGGGAATTCTTTTTGCATTTTTCAATGTAATAAAGTTGAAAGCAGTTAAGACCCAGCAAGTTTAATATTAGAAAATGTAAGCATGTTATTTCATAATAACTTGTGGCTGATATTTGCTGTAGGTAAAGGCTGAAAAGATCAGCTTCAAGGGAATACATGAGAACAGGGATTCTGCTAATTGACTTTGTGTTCTCAGGAGAAGAAAAACCTTGGAATCATCTCAGCTGAGGCTTTTGAAAATATCTATTGTCCCTCATCAAAAGTATAGTTGGTAATGGAAGCTTAGAAGTGGATGAAGACCTAGAGATAGACTTTGGAAATTCTACCCTAGGTTGCTTTTATTACAGGCTAAAGAGCACTCCAGACTTGCATTGGGTTCAGTTAAAAGCCTGGAGTATGAACATCAGGTAAATGTCAGGTATGTATATATATACACACACATATGTATGTGTGTGTGTGTGTGTATATATATATATATATGTAGCACAGCCTTCCAGTGTTAACTGAATGAAGTTGTGTGACCTTCTGTGTACACCATTTACCTACCTGCTTGTCCACATCAAAGCTGAAGCAGAATACAAAGTCACAGGTAATCAAAGAACTGAGCTCTCTTTTCAGCTGTTTAATTATTAAAGGCAGTTTCTACCTAACTTGTTTTCAGTAATATAATCCATGGCAGTGTAGTTTAAAATCAATAGTTCTTTGGTTAGGACTGAAAAATCTAACAGGACATTTGAACATCACTGGAAATGGTTGAATCCTTATGCAGTACCTCACCAGCTGAAACTGCCATTCACAGGTGATGTTTCAACTATCAGACTGTGTTCAAACTATGTATGTTTGTGCCTGAAATCTCAATAAGATGCCACAGAGGGTAGCAAAGGCCTAACCTTTTAACATCCAGCATCTCAAAGAAATCAAAGGAAAAAAAATCCCAACAAACCCTTTTCTAGAAATATTTTAGCTCTTATCCTAAAAATGGATGTACTAGCAAAATGTTTGTCTGTCCCTACCTTGTGTAGTATCAGATTTCACAGGGTAAGACAAATATCTGGGCATTAAATGAATTTCTGGATAGGAGAACATTCATGGGACCCTTGAGTATTTGTCTGAAAACAAGAACGGCACTTAATCGGCTGTAAGAATAGCAAAAGGGGGTCACACGCTGTCGTCACCAGCAAACAGAAGCCATCTATTAGAAACCGCCTCAGGACCCATGGAACGCCGCCGAGAGGAGCTGCTTCGGAGCTCCACCTGGCCGGAACCGGAGCGACAGATCCCGGTGCACAGCGGCGGTTCCCCAAGTTCACCCGAGGCCGGGAGCCGCCAGGACCCATGGAACGCCGCCGAGAGGAGCTGCTTCGGAGCTCCACCTGGCCGGAACCGGAGCGACAGATCCCGGTGCACAGCGGCGGTTCCCCAAGTTCACCCGAGGCCGGGAGCCGCCAGGCCGGGAGCCGCCAGGGCTGCGACACCGCCCGTCCGGGCCCGCCAGCTCTCGCGAGCGCCGCTGACGCCGCGCGGGCGTTCCCGGAGCAACGGCGACCGCTTCCCACGCCCATAAAAGGAGCCCCCGGCAGCGCCGCGGCTCAAGCGGGCGGGCAGCGCGGGGGTGTGAGCCGGCGTGTGGC
>NW_010193283.1:0-1860 GCF_000695765.1 Mesitornis unicolor
CTCTTAACATTCTGTGATTCTGTGATTCTGTTTGTTTGCTTTCAAGTAATAGGTTCCCAGATGTTACATACCCGGAATCAAGTTTAGACAGATATTTGGGCTTCTCTTAACTTCATAATGATATTGATTTTTATTTATTTATTAATTTTAAAGATACATGACCTGCAAACCATAGAACCATAGAATGTATTGGGTTGGAAGGGACCTTTGAAGATCATCTGGTCCAACCCCCCTGCAGTGAGCAGGGACAATGTTACCAGATGAGGTTGCTCAGAGCCCCATCAAGCAAATAAAATATCCCTTGAATATCTCCAGGGATGGGGCCTCCGTCACCTCTCTGGGCAACCTGATCTATCATACTCATGTGGAAGAACTTTTTCCTAATATTCAACCTAAATCTACCTTTTTCTAGTTTAAAACCATTACCCCTCATCCTACTGCTACATATCCTAGTGAGCAGCTCTTCCCCAGATTTCTTATAGGCATCTTTCAGGTATTGGAAGGTTGCTATATATGAGGTCCCCTGAAAGCCTTCTCTTCTCCAGGCAGAACAACCACAACTCTCTCAGCCGATCCTCGTAGTGGAGGTGCTCCATCCTCTGATCACCTTTGTGCCTTTCCTCTGCACATGCTCCAGCACTTCAATGTCCTTTTTGTGTTGGGGACTCCAAAGCTGGACGCAGTACTCCAGGTGAAGTCTCACCAGCTGCATTTCCTGTGTTCTGTACCCATACTGGAAATGTTCGAAGCATTTGCAGGTGTCACTTAGTGCCTGAGCCCTTTTCCAAGAAGTCTGAAAGTACTGGAAGTGAAGAAAATAGCTTCTCATTCACCTGTACCTCCAAGTCCTTTTCCTCCTCCTTTCCAGCACATAATTTCCTAACCTGTATTGGTAATGAAGATTGCCCCTACCCAGGTACAGGACCTCGCGCTTGGCCTTGTTGAACCTCATGAGGTTCACCTAGGCCCACTTCTCCAGCTTGTCCAGGTCCCTCTGGATGGCATCCCTTCCCTTTGGGCGGTTAACCTCACCAGCCAGTTTGGTATTGTCAGCGAACTTGCTGAGGGTGCACTCAGTCCCACTGTTTCCTGATTCCAGGAAGAAAGAAACAAGACATAAGATAGTGGAAGGGAAAAAAATCTTCTGTGTGGAAAATGCAAATGCCTGCAGTACAGATGACATTAGTTCTAAAGGTACATCTCTGTATGGAAACCTACATTCATGTACACTAGGGAAGTCAGCATTATTGAACCAAGTGTTTCCAGTGTGGAAAGTAGGCTATTTTGTGCAAACTTGTATTGGGTTTTCTGTGAGGGTTTTTTTGGTTGTTTCTTTGGTAACGGGGGAAGGGCTATGGAGATGGCCATTTAAGAAGCTACCTGAAAAGCTCCCCCTTTGCCTTTGTCAGACCCACCTCTCACCAGGGCCAAGCCAAGCAGCACCCCTGCGAGTTAATGTATTTAAGGAGGGCGCACCCCCCCGCTTCCACCACCCTCAACCAGCGTGGCCCCAGGTGTGGGTGGCACAGCACTGGACCTGGCCCTGCCTGGCGAGGCTGGGCTGGCCCAACCACAACTTAAGCTTAACCCCTGCTGCAGTTCCAGCCCGAAAAGAGTGAGAGCCGAGAACTCTTCAGAACCATTAGAAGGGATCTGCAGTGGAGAAAGGAGAGGAACGTGAGAACAACTTTAAAAAACACCAAGGTCGGTTGAAGGAAAAAAAGGGGAGGGGAGAGGAGAAGGACACAGAGCCCAGGTTCCCTTTTTGCAGCTTGTAGCAAGAGCTGGGTCGACTGGCCTGCAGCCCGTAGAGCTCAGTGGTGGGGGAGGGGCACACTGGGAGGGGGGGGGCGCGTCAGA
>NW_010193283.1:1959-2195 GCF_000695765.1 Mesitornis unicolor
AGGAGGGAACCTGCAGCTGTGGGCAGACCCATTTTGACTTTTTCTCCGGTGGAAAGAAGGCCACATGGAAGCAGAGAGAGGCTGGGAGGAGCCCTCCCCTACCCCTGAAGAAGGAGTGGCAGAGGCCGCATGGGATGAACTGACTGCAGCCCGCATTCTCATCCCACCTGTGCCCCTGGGTAAAGAGGTGGAGGTGAAGAAACTAGGAACAAAGTGGAGCCTGGGAAGAAGGGAGG
>NW_010193284.1:0-13218 GCF_000695765.1 Mesitornis unicolor
GCCTGCCACCGTAGGAGAAGTGGTCCTTGTTGCTCGGAAGGCTTCATCCAGGAGCAGCACCAGGCTTTACCTTTCCCATCTCAGCACCAACCCAGGATTTTCCTCATTTTCTGTCTAAACTTTACCAAGTCCTATATGTGACTCTTTCTGTGGCACCTTATTCTTGGGGAAAGAAAATTCAGTTCCCTTCCCAAATAAAAATATGACTACAGTCTCGCCTTGCTTTTAGCTTTACTCCCAAGGTTGTTGATTCAGCAGAGCTACAGCTTTCAGCTCAGTATTCAGGACATCTGCTAACATGAAACACCAGTAAATAGACCATCTCTTTAATTTTAATATTAAAGTATGTGGCCTCTGTAGAAAGTAGTCTGTGAACTTGGGTTGCCTGAGGTTTTGTTTAAATTTACCTGGAAAAACAAGATGCCACCAACACCTGGGATGCTGCAGCTCTTGGGACCTTTAAGGACATTGTGGCCTGCAGAAGACTTCACCACAACACTCAGTCTCACCTGTGCTTGCAGGCCTTTGCCAGCATTCTGTACACTTGCTGAGTGCTGGCTCCTGCGGAAAATGGCATTTCTGTCACTCCGTAACACGGCTGGTTTTTTGTATCTGATCAATGTTTCCCATGCAGACAACAGGAATGAGAATTTGAGCCAAATTGGTTCTTTGGCAAATTCAGGTGGTTTAGTACAGAAAGAGATGTTTTATAACACATTAGTAAGAAACTCTGCTTCTAGTATACAATTTTTATATTTAGAATTTCTTTTAAAATACATGGCTAGAGGTAGAAAAGAAGATTATAATAGCCTAGTCTGTGATAAAGGAAAATTTCAATTCAGTGGGACTGCTGTAAAGGCCCTTATTTATTTTTCTCAGCAGTTGCATTTTGCCTTTCACTTGCTTGCTTGCAGCTTTGGTTGCTGTGGAGGTTTTCTTCTGTAAATTCTTCAAAGTGATGGATTTTACCTTTGAAAGAATGCTTGACTGTAGAGAACTACAGAAGTGTAACCTTTTTCATTTTTTTTCCTGTGCAAGTGTGATGCTTTGAGCTTTGAAAAGACAGGTGTACTGCCACCTCTTTTGTTGATTTGCATGCCGAGAGCCTGAAAATTTGCATTACTGGTTTCATACTCCTCAACTGAAAGGCAAGAATAGTGATCTTCTACTCTTTCCAGTTAAAGGTCATCTGCAAAGACTTGTTTCTCTCTAGCTCAGATTAGTGAGACATTCAGCTTTTTATGAATCAAAGAAGCATAAGGCATATTTTTTTATTGATTAAATGTTGTGGTTGTCACAAGAAGCACTAACGTACAAGGTGTTGCACATATGTACCCTTGCCAATGCTTACAATCTAGAGAAATAAAAAGGAAGAGAAAAAATATAACATTTTAATCTCTATTTTAGAAACAGAAAGCTGTGATACAGAGCTGATGAGAGGAATTTGCCAAAACCAAGTCTCCCAACTAACATCAGCTTCTTAACCACAAGCTGTTCCCCTTCTTGTTGCTTCTTATCCTTTCAATGTTTTCCAGCCTTTACGATAGGTAAAAGTAATCGTGTGTTAAGGTCCAAGCTTGGACTCTAAAAATATAATGATCAAAGCCCAAGTTCTCATCTGAGTGATGGGAACTGAAAGTGGGAGCAATTTGATGACTTCACTGGACATTAACACAGTAATAATTCTCTAAGAGTCCTTACAGAACAATGGGTAGCAGTCATTATCCTATAAAAATCGGTAGGAAAATACTTTAAACACACACCTTTAGTCTAGATTTAATGTCATTCAAATCCCAATACAATTCATATGAAAAAGCCACTGAGTATGTTCACAGAAAGGAAATGATGCTGGGGTAGGAGCGCCAGCCTGGGACGCAAGACTCCTGAACCTGTCAGCTCTCTGTCATCTGAGCCCACATCGGGCACTGTGGAAGCACACTGGGTTCCCACAGGAGAAAATCAAAATGCCAGCCATGCATTGGAAATGCTTTAAATCAAAGATTGCCTTTTACCACAAATTCCATAGAAATTCTAACAAAACAAGCCCTTGATCTTAGCTGAAACTGAGATACCGAGTGCACAATAATTAACTGCACACTAACACTGAACATGCTTTGGAGTTGTGGTCTCAGCGAGGACAGCAGGATCTGGCCCGATGCTGTTTAATTGCCACTGCAATACAAGGCTACTTAAATGCTGTGAAAGCCGTGATGCCATAATTGCACTGCTCACCATAAGCATTTGAAAATGAGGCTTCCTTTGCAAGCGCCTGCTTTTTGATACTACAAAATGTCATAGAAAGTTCAGTTCTAAAACCGCAAAAGATGCCTACAAATGCTGAATGTTATTCATATTCATAAAGAACTAGATTTTATAGTAAGTGAAAAAATAAGTTTCATAATTAGAAAACAAAACATTCATGAACGGCTGCATGCAATTCATCATCTAAAGAATTTAAATAATTTAACTTCAGATAACTCAGCTTTGATCCTTAGACTGTAAGAGTCAACATTTCCTGAGGTGTTTTCACAGGCTTCTCAGGACGATCTTGAGTTCATTCGTCTGTGTGTCTGCTGCAGGGTCTGGTAAAACATTCTGTTATGAAACTGTTGGCTGCAATGGTTCGGGTGTTTAGCGAGCAGAAAAAACAGGCGTATTAAATTAAAATAGCAAAGCTTTCATTAATTTTTCAGGCTCTGTTATGTACCTTTTAGCTTTTGGCTGTAGCTAATCAAATTGAATGTTCATATAAGTTCTGACTTAAGGCAATGAATTCTTAAAAATGTCTTATTTTGCATTTTTAAGATGTTATTGTGTAAGGCATTACATTAAGAAAAGTTGTTGCTTTTGGGGATAGAATGCATCTTGAGTTTCTATTTACCTCTGTGAAATTCAATATAATCCATGAAAGATTAACTTTTGAGATAGTTTATAGGTTTATTCTAGGACAGCCAGATGCTGTTGTTCTTTGTTGTATTCCTGGGTGGTAGGGGGTGGGGACTGTTTTGGTTTTTTAAATATTAAAGATTTTTTGAAATAAAATTGAGTTTTAGAAAATTGCATCAGCTTCTTGTTTGATCAATGGAACAAGACAAGTATATAATATATTAGAAGCTGCTTCATCCTTTTACCTCTCCTGTGATCTGAAAACCATTAGACTAAAGAGAAAGTTCAAATGCTAAATTAAAATGACAGTTTTGAAAGTAAAGGGACAGCTGTTCTTTAAGAATGATGTTCACTCTGTACTTATTGAAAAGTGAGTACCCCTACTTCTTAGGTAAGAAATACAGAGATTCTTCACTGATGGCTCGTCAGGACAGCTGCTTAGATAGAAGTAAAACATCACAAAACCATGTCTCTACAGCAGTTAACCTGAACTGAGCATTTGCTTCACAGTACCTTATATTTACAGTGTAAATATTCTAAGACAACCTTCTATCAACCGTTGTTGTTACCTAGCATCTCTTTTGTCCTCTGACTTGTCACTCTGTATTTCCATGGCTAGAATACGTGTCTCCTCAAAGTAGCTGACATCATCCATGGCTTGTACCCATGGACAGCCAGCATCTTCCGTGGGCTCTAGTCAGCACAATAAAAAATCTTTGCAAGGGTTAGTTAGGATTGTGGTGAGCCATTGCCCTGGGATTCTACCAGTACTCCATACTGCTGAAGCAAACTGCTCTCTCCTTTAACCAGTGCATACGTTCTCTCAGGATATCAGAATTTTTTAGTAAGTGGCATCTTGCTACACTGTGATTCCATCACTATCAATGGCATTATCCTCAGAACAAGCATAATGGCATCAAAATCTTGGTGTTGGCTTATGTGCTTCAAGATAAAACAGAGGTAGGAAGAAACAATTTGATCCCACTTGTTTAATCCTTGATTTGGCAGGTGAGACTAAGAACAGACCTCAGTTGTTTGTCTTCATTCCCAAAGTCTTCCATGAACATCTGCCAGATGTGGTGGCATTCTTAAAATTCTCTCTGCTGTCAGTGTCTCCTTGGCCTCTGAAGCCTGACCGCCTAATTGGAAACAAACCCTTTCTCAGGCTGCCAAAGGGAGTGGGATGTACTAACCCTCACACCATGTTCATCTCAGCGTGCAACTGCTGCATGACCAGAGGATTCCTAATTGGCGGTAGTGACACACTTAACTATGGACCACTTCACAATGCAAAATGGTTAATAATTGTTATCCAGTGGAAAGTCCATCTAAGAGAAGCCAACCTGAACTGTTACACACCTCATGGTTTTCAAGATTTGAGATCTTTGTTTTGCTTGAGCAGGACACCTTGAGAGTGTCTCAGGAGATCTATATTCAAACGAGCGCTCCAAAACACATTTTCCATGTCTTCTTTTATCTGAACAGAATCTGTCTTACAAGTTAGTTCTGTATACTGCAAAAGGTTACAGACTGCATAGAAACATGTTTAATGAGGCTGAATACTGCAAGCGTAAACAGCAAAAATATTTTGTTTACTTAACATTTATACACACTCAAGTAAAAGCTTGTTAAGTTTGGTTGGCTAAGCTTGTTTTCAAAAGGGACCAAGAAGGCTGAAAAAATTAAACAAATCAACATATGCATAACAACACAGTCATTCATATTAGCATTCTAGTTAAGTCTATGATTAATTCTCCTTTGAGGAAAAAATGGTGGTAAAACAACTCTAGTCTTAGTATGTACCACCAGCATTACAATCAACTCAAAATTCTAGATTATATCAACATGTGCATATGTAATAGAAGAGAAACTTTCAGGGCCTAAACTTTAAAGAGAAATCTGAATAAACGTATGCTTACTTGAGTATTTAAATACAGATTCAAACTAGCTACTCTCCAGAATTGGCTTGTAGATGTCTGCCCTGACTGCAAATAAAGAGGTCACTAGAGTTTTCTACTGACTTTAAATGACTGAACTGGAAGAGCAGGATAATGACACAGCAGCAGCAGAAAGGACCAATTCTGAAATAAATTGGCTGTTGTCAGAAAGGTTCATATTAACTCCAGTGGGATGGTGAAAGACACTACAATGGTATCTTTTTAAAAACATGATTTAGCTGCATTGTCTTGGACAATCCAGACGTCATGAATGTTGTAACTGAGCTTTGAATACAGGTTTGGTGAGGGTTTTCCTCACTGATAAAGAGTTCTCCATCCCTAGTCCAACCCTCTGCAGTGAGCAGGGACATCTTCAACTAGATCAGGTTGCTCAGAGCCCTGTCAAACCCGACCTTGAATGTTTATAGGGATGGGGCTTCTACCACCTCCCTGGGCAACCTGTTCCAGTGTTTCATCATCAGCACTGTAAAAAATCTTTTCCTTATGTCTAGTCTGAATCTACCTTCCTTCAGTTTAAAACCATAACCCCTTGTCCTGTCGCAGCAGGCCCTGCTAAAATGTCCATATTTCTTAAACGCCCCCTTAAAGTATTGCAAGGCTGCAAGAAGGTCTCCCCAGAGCCTTCTCTTCTCCAGGCTGAACAACGCTCGCTCTCTCAGCCTGTCCTCATAGGTGTTCCATCCCTCTGATCATCCTTGTGGCCCTCCTCTGGAACTGCTCCAATAGGTCCACGTGTGCCTTGTACTGTGGACCCCAGAGTTGGACACAGTACTCTAGCTTGAGTCTCACCAGAGCGGAGGGGGAGAATCACCTCCATTTACTTGCTGGTCATGCTTCTTTGCATGCAGCCCAGGATATAGGCCTTCTGAACTGTGAGTACACACTGCTGGCTCATCCAGCTTTTCATCCACCAGTACCACCAAGTCCTTCTCTGAAGGCCTACACTCAATCCCTTCAGTTCCCCAGATTGTATTGATAGCAGGGATTGCCCCGACCCTGGTGCAGGACCTTCCACATGGCCTTGTCAAACCTCATACGGTTCATACAGACCCACTTCTTGACTTTGTCCAGGTCCCTTTGGATGGCTTCCTTGGTGGGAGAGCCTCAGGGAGAGGCCAGCACAGCCTCTCTCATCCCAGCAGCATGCGTGATTGAAGAAAACATGCCTTCTCCCATGTCTGGAGACCAGCAAGGAGAGGCCAGAGCAACCATTGTCTCCCCAGCAGTGTGTGATGATGAAGTTGCTTCTTCATTGCCTCAAAACCCTCCAGCAGATGCTGGCACACTCCATCTTAGACCAGCAGTGGGTGACAAAGGAGATGCAGTGGCTTCTCCCTTGTCTCAGGACCCTTGGAACCAGGTGAGCCAGGTGCTTGTGGCCAGCACCGGCCATATCAAGGCGCCAGAGGCAGTCACAGTGCCTAGGCTGCGTGTGGTAGAGAGATGCCTGGTGCTCCCCATGGCATCCTGCTGACATCCTCTCCCTCCCTTGTCTGTGCTTTTGTTCTCCCTGTGCAGGTGGCCTCCAAGTACCGAGGCCGTGGACAGCCTTTGACTGCAGGGACATCCCTGAGTCAAGTGCTGCCAGGCAAGGACAGGCCTGGCACTGCCATCACTGCGTGCCTTGGGCACCCCTCCCTGGGGAAAGCCCTTGATATCTGCGGGCAGACAGGAGCTTGCCCATCTCCCTCCCAGGTCCTTGCCTACAGATCTCCTTCCCTCACAGGCATTGCTGTCCATCTGACTCGACAGCAATGGTTCTCTCTCTTCAGGAGGACCCTCAGGGCTCTGCACTGGGGTTTCACCTCTATCTCCAGCACAGGACAGCAAGAGCAGCACCGCCCCGCTGCCAGTGCCAGGTGGGTCACCGGAGGCAGCTGCAGGTCAGGGAGTGGCATGGGAAGGCACCTGATGGATGGATGCATGGATGGCACCTAAGACAATCAGCTGTGCTTGATAGCATTGTGCTGCCAGCCTCCACTCAGCTGTGGACACTTTCTATGGCCAATAAAATAAAACAGTCTTCCCTCAGTGTTCATCTGTGCCTGGTCCATCTCAGGAGAAAGATAGGTACAGGCAAGGACCATGCAGGTAGATGTGGATTGCTTCTGGGACTCCTCCTTCTTCTTCAGGCCAGGCAGAGCCCTCATCCCTGGGCCCAGAGGAACCCCTTCCTCGTGGTGCTGCCTGCACTGCTGCTAGCAGGGCCGCTGCTGCAGGACTGCCCTTGCTGCCCAGGCAAGCTGCCCACCTGGGCCTCCAGAGCCATTCCCACAGCCACTGCTGCTCCCCAGCTCGTTCCCTAGGCCCACGCCTGGCATTTGCCTTTCCTGGACTTCCTGGTAACCCTGGCAGCCCATTCCTCTGGCCAGGGGAAAGACATGGAAGAAGAGCAGCCAGTGAGGGGCCTTCGCAGTAAGGAAGGTACCGACCTAATTATCCTATAGATATACAGAATATGCTTTACAGAAGCCAATGTAGATGGTAAGAGAGAGAAGGTGATTCCCATCCAGAAGACAAACGATGCATTTTGAAAAGACTGCATTATACCAGCTATTTTACAGACTGAAGTTTCTTAATCCTGATAGAAGAACTTCTGTTTTCCTAATGTAAGCCTATGGAGAGAGCAGCATGAATCTTGCAACACTGATGCAGTCCTACAAGATTCAGCTACAGTTAACCGGGACCACATTTTAATTGAGGAAACACAGGAGATTAAAAACATTGCTAAGAATTTTTTACATTAACTTTCTTAATATTAAAATTATTCTTTTTAAAAATGGGTATTCACCACCTCACATTATCTGTACATCAAAGCAAGATGTATTTGCCTTGATTCTAAGGTAAGTTTATATGTTTATAAAGGTCTTCATGAACAGGTGATCTAAGGGAGAGAAAGAGAGAGAGGTTGTGCACTCACATTTTTGCTTAATATTAATATTTTGCACTTCTATAATCTCTTTCATCTAAGGATTTCAAAGTACTATATAGATATTAATGAATTAAGCCTCACAGCAGTCCTGAGAGAAAAGGTAATGATTTAAAGATTGAAATTCAAAGAGATGAATGGATATAAATGTGAAATAGCATTCCTAAAATTTCATGTAGAACTTAAACCATATGGAAAACCTGCTATTTTTCTCTCCATTTATAGCCTATGTCCCTTCAAGGCAATTCACAGTACTCGAAAAATTGTTAAGAAGTGTTTACAACTACTTGCATACAGTTGGTATGCAATGACAACAGTACTAGCAGAAATAAATAGCAAATAGATCATATATTGCAAAAAACAGGTTGTTTTTGAACATGTTAAACTTGATTTCAGCCTGTAGAGGTAAAAAATTTTACGTAACATTTTTGTATTGAAACAGATTTGCTTTACAAATGAAACAGATTTGCTTTACAAATGAAGGATTGTACGAAATAACTTAACCAAGACAGAGTTAGAGAAACACCCTCCGAACACAGAGGCCACAGCAGAAGGAAGGAATCCTGGCACTCACTGGAATAGAGGTAAGGAAAGTGCACAGCATACAATACATTAAAATGCACTTACATCTTTAAAGACCAGTCAAATTCCTGTGCCTTTGCTAACCTGACCAGTTTTGAATATTAATAATTCTATTGATAGGTAGCAGAATTCATCCCAAAGGATGCAATATCACGTTGATAAAAACAACATCTTTCAGAAAGCAGGCAAAGCCTTTGATGCACAGGGACATGGCATTTCAGGAGGTGAGCAGGTATTCTGTGAAGTCTTGCAAGTTTTCCCCTTTTATGTTTCCGTTGGTCACAGATGCACTTTCCTCTCAAGCATACCTGACGCTCTCAGCTGTAAAAATTCATAAGCAAGGCCCAAAGGGAACGGTCCTGGTATCTTCCAGGGAGAATGTGTGCTGTAATCACTTAATGAGAGATCTCTCTTGATGTACAGCTTTCATTCAGTGGACGAGTCAGCAGTTGTGTTATGGGCATGTAATTTCCTAGCTCCGAAGTTCTTGCTGTTCTGGTGCATTAGTAAATAAACCTCTTTGCAATTTGATTTTTTTCCAAGGTTTTTTGTAATAGGTTATTCATACTTTGAACAGAGCTAGAACCTGAGAAGTATCTGCTTACAGAGAAAATAGCTTCACATCAATCAAGAAAATCTGCAATTACAAGTGGAAGCTCATTTGACTCTCTATAAAAAGAAATCAAGACCTGAGTTATAAAAATATATGCATATTAACCTTTATTTAGAATTATGATAATTAAGATTCAAGATAAACATCTAGGAGCACTTTTTACCTGTAGGAGGATGCTATTCTAAGTGTTAAACTATAAAAGCTCCCGAGTTGCTTTGGCCATGAACCATTTGGTTCAAAGAGGCAGCACTGTTTAAAGGCCATCCTCCTCTTTGCTTTTTGTTGCTACATATCTCTGCCCCTTCCGAGAGTATGGAAGCTGAAAAAATGTCCAACCTCAAAATCAACATCACTATGAAGATTAACCAGGAATAGCAGTATTGTAGCAAGCCAGCTGCATCTATCCCTCTAAAATTACTCTAAGGTCTTAGAAAGTAAAAGATGATCCATGTCATGCCAAAAATCAATGTTGTTCAATATCCTATCCCTAAGAGTACTCAATAACCAAAGTTTGTGACAAGATGCAAGAACAAACCAAGCACAGTCATATTTCTTTACTGTATACTTCCAGCAATTTGTGGCCTGAGCCAGGCAATGCCTTCTAGCTCTTGTACTAGAAAAGAGAGCAAATTAATATTCCCAAGTCTTTCTCTGAAGATAAGCAGCTGGGCAATCATAGGCACCCAGGCATCCTACACAACTTCTTCCTATATTCTTTTTTATTAAAAAAGAAGAGTTTACACCAAATTCCCAAATCCAAACATTCAGACACTGGGAAGATCAGAATTCCAGGTTAAAACCAGTAAATTACACCTTATTTTGTGTAATATATTCAAAATCAAGCTATGAACTCCACTGTTTATGCTTCTGTTCATTTATTACTAAGATTGCCTCACTGTTAGCCTATACTTTTAGGGACCTGATAAACAGGGACTTGCTTTGCCTGTATTATTCACTCAGAGAGCTAACATTTGATTATAATTTAATTATTTCTATGACACTGACACTACTACGCACTAATTCAAATACTAGTTCTAAAATTCAACTGACACCAAAAGTTTCTCCGCTGTCTCGGATGCCCCAGGCTGGCCAAAGCAAACTCAAGAAAGAATAAGGCAAAGATGAGAATTTAGGTGGTTTTTACCTCGAGAAGAGACATTCAGTGCCTCAGCGAGGCATGCAGCTGGCTGACTGCCTGATCCTACAGTGGCACTTACAAATAACAGCAGTGTTAGATGCACACCAGAGTTTTAATCAGATTTACAAAAATCTCATGACGAATAAAGGAAACGTGCTTGTTCTCAAGACAGGTTAGCATAATACCGAGTTGTCTTCTTGTGGACTCCTGCTGTTGTCAAATCAACATGCTATGGTCTCTCCCTATTCTGTATACTGTAAAACTATCAGCAATTGCTCGTTATCACATATTGTCCTATTTAAACACCACACAAACAGTTTTTCATTGCAGTTAAAAGGAACTGACTAATTTTTTTGCAAGTATCTGCTCCCATGGTAATTTAATCAGTTCAAGCGATTACAGGAAAATTAAGATCCATCCTAATGTTAGCCAAAATTTACTGGAGTGCAAAACAAACCTACTATATTTATTTCATATTGGCAGTCCTAACCTGACACTGAAATACATAAAATACTTTCAGGGGAAGGAGAAGGCAGAGGGAAGAACAGTTGCAGATGAACCACAACTGCAAAGTCTGCACCTAACACCTTTGCATATAAAACAGTTGTTACCACAACTGCTGAAGGAACCAGGCAAGAAACCAGCCATAGCAGTGCTCAGCTGCCACGGAGGAGCAGAAAGAGGCATTGGTTTGGCGGCACCGTGCATTTCAGGTGAATCTTTCTGCCTTTTAATAAAAACTGTTCAAATAAAGCTGAAGGGGAGTTGAAACAAAACTTGGAGAATCAATATCCAAGGTAACCACAACTGGATTATTTTTATTTTGGCTAATTTCTTCTTTACATTCGATGGCTCCTAGATTTCTTGGGGCCAGTAATCTTTTTTTGAAGATCACAATAGAACTGATACCAATAAAACGTCCCTATATGTTTTTGTAATTTCACCTGAAACCTAGCTGCTACTGCTTATGCCTTGTAGGAGAAATTTCTCTATGCTTCTTTTTCCCACTTCCCTGTTTATTTGTTTTTGTTTAATTTTTTATTTTGTCTGGGTAGAGGAAAGAGGAAGTTGAGCAAAGAATGTTATGACTATTGACCTGAGACAGTCTCCTGGAAATAATCTAACAGTAGGCAACTGCAAGTCCTTTTCAAAACCAATGAAGCAAGAAAATGCTGTTGACCAAGCTATTGTGAGATTTGAGGGAGGGAAAAGGGGGAAAAAAAAGATGGAGAAGGAGGAAAAGGATGAAACTATGCCTTAGACTTATACTTACTATTTCCTTTAAAAGAAAGCCCCATATTTTCAAGGCCATCACTTTTATGCCATCTCTACCATAACTAACCCTTGTTCCAGAAAAGACACTGTTTTTTTAGCAGCAGTCAGCCAGCGTGCTTAGGCTTATGGCTGCAGTGTTTCTGCTCACAGCATGCAGTGCTACATAGCCTCGGATGTTTCCTAATCTATCCTTCCTTATAATGCCCTATGGTAGCTGTGAAAAACAAGAGATTATTTCTGTAAACTTAATAACAGTTTATGTCCTTCAAAGGCCCTGTCTTTGCAGTAAAAGGCTGCTGTCTGAAACAGGAATTCTGAAATCTTCACTTAAAAAAAATGCTGGGGAAAAAACAAGCCAAAACAAAACAATAAAACCCCAACATATTCCCAGGCCTGATGAGATCAGCAGCAGCAAGCATTGCCAAGACCACTTTCACTGTGAAATTATGGCCTCACAGAGACACTGAGGGTGAGGAGGACCTTGCTGGGATATGGTTTGTGTGTGTTACGTCAAGATGCTACTACAAGTCCCAGCTAGGTCAAGCACTATAGCAAAGTTGGCCCTAAGAACACAGATAGTACACATATTAACTATTTGCTTTGTACAGATGCTTTTTTCTCCACAAAACCCCCTTTTGTTTCAGAATTACAATGGACAATATTGATATATTGCTGGATCTATACCTAATGGTACTTAAAAACATAACGAAGTGCCACTATATCAAATAAACGAAGTTCACCATTTAAAATAACTTGAGAATGACTGTAGATGAGACATGGTCGTGTTAGAGACACTTCCCACTCAGGATTTGAGTTTTGTGTTTAATGATCTTTGGTTCTTTTTGCTGATCTGGCAATCTTTGCGCATGTCCCCAGGCACGCAGAGAAGTTTCTCACTGAAACACAAACCCCTCAACGTTAATTCATCTTTTCAGTTAATTCATTTACACTGAAAGTCAAGAAACTGAAATTAGCATTGTTGTGGGCTGACAATTGCAGTCTCCATCAGGAAGTCGTAGCAGTGGATTTGACTTTCCTGGTTCCTCATCGTTTTCCCACATCAAGTCTGCTAATTTAATCTGTACATGAACAAAGGGGGGTTGTTGTCTGTGACTGTTAAGAAAGTCAAAACTGAAGCTATATATGAACCCTGGCTTTTATTTATGGCATTTGTTGGTGAAACAGAGACTTTTTCCCCATCACATCTCAAAAGAGAGTGGAGTCCTGCTCTAAACCATCAGAAATCTTATCTTCTTATTACTCAGATATATGTAGCCACTATTCACACTGGGCAATTCCATAAGTTGGTACATATTTACATTCTTAACCATGATAACCTTAAGATCATTTTTTGAGGGATAATTCCTTGGTTATTTCAAGAAGTAAAAACCAAACCAGAGCAGGTGGGTTTTAAGAACTTTCCATAGTTACCTACAAAAGAAATTTCTTCTAGTGTATCAAAGGCAGGTGTTCTGCAGAAGCACCAATACTCATGTGCAGAAAAAAATAGAGTCTGAACTACGGATGAAATGATGAAGATGCTTTTCCACACAATTAGGTATCAAATAAATAGCCAAGAAAAAATTAATGAAAGAATACCAACAAAGATGAAACAAAAAACCCAACAGACCACCTTTGGGATGAAAGCCAGTATGCGTAGTGGAAGCCCAAAGGGTAATATATTCAGAAGCTCTAAGTGCCTGAAAATGAAGGCTGAGAATGAAAGCACCTCTTCAGCCATAACTCTGGTGTCACTACTGCAAAGCTATAATCTTTTCTCCTATGTTCTGACCATTATCCAGGCACTAAGTGTCAGTTAGGAAGATGTAAGACAGCA
>NW_010193284.1:13249-27539 GCF_000695765.1 Mesitornis unicolor
CAGGAATTTTCAGTGGGTGGATACCTTTTGTCACCTGTTTTCTTATATATAAAGAATGTTAAGAATAAAATTACAGTTTTGTCATGGCTTTTAACTAATCTTTGGTTTTCTGCTGCTGTGACAACCTTTTAAGGAGGTTGACTGTGAAATGAAATGAAACTTTAGCACTCAAATCAATTGAAAGTATCTTTTTTTTTTTTAAACGAAAAATAGCAGTTTCAATATTGACACCAGAAAGGCTAAAGCCCCGATCTATGATGAAAGTGGGAAAGAAGCAGATTTGTTAGCTAGCAAGAAGGGACACCAGTTCAAGCTTCTGATACCTTTCTTTGTATTTTGAGAGCTGGTAGATAATATGTCACAGCCTGGAGTTAAAGAATTCCTATGATTTACAAGTTTTCTATTAGTACCAGGAAAAAGATAGTATTTTTACCTATTACAGAAGAGATAAACAGAAGCATTGCAAAGGGAAGTGATTTATGAAGAAGCTCCTCTTCATCCACAGTCATTCTTTCATAACATAGCTTGTATAAGAATAGTCACATCGGTGGTTGCAGCACTGTTTAAAGAATAAGATACTCAGAGCAAGCAAGAAAGCAGAATATATCCAGGAGTCAGCAGTCAAGCTCAACCTACTGTTTGTTTCACTTCATAACCAGATATTTACAAGGTTTCAGACTTAAGGCAGACTGTGGATTTGAGTGGAATATACCTGAATTTTGCACTGACTCACTCTCAAAAGAAGATGCACAAAGAAATTTGGATTCACTGTATTCATAGCTTCTTCTTGAAGTGAAAAGACTTTCTGACTGCAATTTATACTATATGTATAACACTTTATTCTCTTAAAAAGTAATTAATGTAAGATGTATAATGTATATAAATATATATATTTAAATACCACGTGTTCTCTGCTTCCATGAGACAGAAATGTAACTGACCAGACAGGGAAAAATTTGCTAGGCCTATCCTGGAAGGAAAGAAAATAGGGTTTACACACGAAAAGAATGTAGCTCAAAACGTACCATAGGCTCCTTGTTCAAATGGGCAAGCTATGAACTGTCTTTAGGGGTAACTTTGTACCAAGTTGCCATATTCAGGGTCTCCTACTTTGAATAACTGAAAGATGAGATACAACCCAGCTCTGCCATATCCTCTCTTCCTTCTCTCCCTCTTGTGGCATGCTGGCACACAGACTGCTGAACTGGTTTTCCCATCAGAAAGGCCTTGCACACTGAGCCATTTTCAGGAAACAGTTTTCATTTTTCAAGCAATTATATAAGCGCCTTACTAACACAAAACAGTCTATTACCTTTTAGTACAGATACTAGATTTTTTATTTAAGAACCAAGTGCACAAGAACTAATCTCTCATTGACAGGAATTCTGCTTATTGAGCAAACTTACTTAGTGCTATTTTACATGGTTTGTAAAGAGACAAGGGGACTCTTCCTTCTTCATCCCTCTCCCTGCAACTGGAGAGATGATTAATACAGGAGACAATTTTCAAAAATTTCCTCTATATGGGAAGAGCTCTTCAGCGACTGCTTAGCATATGGTAGCTATCAAAACAACCCAGTCCTCATTTAACCACAAACATTTTCTTAAGGAACAGTGCAAATCATTGTATTTCAGTTGTCAATCCATATACGTCATCACTCACACAAGAGAAATTACACTACACCTTTTCCAGAGAAAATTTAAAAATAGCATCAGTACAATTTCAACTACGCAAATACCAAGACCCAACTGCTTCTTATACCATTGATCAGTCTTCCACAGGGCTTTGGGGTTTTGGTTTTTTTTAGCTAACAGTACAGTGAAGAAGTGAAGTTTAGGACTCAAAGTGTTCTTATCCCAAAGTGTTTCTGTACAGTCTACTCTGAGGTAACTAGGCAATAATAAAATGCTTCAGTCACCCACAAGGAAAGCACTCAAACTGCAGTCATGCATCCATGCATTTGGCTATTGTCTTCTGGTTCCTCAATTTCACACTTTGCTAGAAGCACGCAGTAGCAGCAAGTTTCAATTACTCACATCAAAAACACTTACCAATACTGATGAGCCTGAACTGCAGCATTTGAATCCCCGCTTCTGACACAGACAGCATCCTTTTGAATTTTTTAACGCTGTCTGGTTATCATTATTTTGAACATAGCTTTCTGCATCCTAAAGAGACATATTAAAGCAGGAAGATGGCAACTGACACATTACTTATTACAAATCACATAAGTGTGGTAACTTTTCTTAGCAAAGATAAAAGATTTCTTCCTTTAAACTTAGAAGAAATTAAATGCATCCCCTGCTGCCATAAGTAATGACAGAAAGCAACCTTTTAAAATACTAAGTCATTGCTCTGTTTATTCATACCCACAGAAATTACACGTTAGCTTGCCATGTGCACAAATGGATTCACGTCTATAAATTGCAAGTAATTCAGTAACATTTACTGCAGTACAGTTAACTCATTTTTTGGCTTGTCAGTTCTGTTAGTATCACCTCCATTGCCTCAGAAGAAGATGGGAATCAGCTCAGAGGATCATCTAAGGAAGCGCAGTCGTACAAGGTATTACTACAGCAACTCCTCAGTTGATACAGCAGCAGCTAACTAAAATAGACTTCCATCCTGGAGCCATTTCTATGTGATACAGGTCTGAGTTATTACAGTCCTAGTTAAACTCACTCCTATCTCACCCAGAACCAGCTAGTGACCAGGAAGTCTTAGGTCCAAGGCTAGCTTTATTTACTTTTACTTTATTTTCAGGAAAAATAATAGTTATATGCAGTATTTAACGATCATCTATTTTCTCCCATTTGTCCCTTTAATCTAGGAAAACAAAAAAGTGTTGAAATATATCTGCTGCTGGAGTTCACTCAATGTTTCTATAATTAAGCCTGCTGAGAAACTCATTTTAGAGAGCGCTATTTTTTTCTACAGAGAAGGGAAAACAGATTAATTCCCTGGCAACAAAACTCTAATTAATCAAAAATGTGGCTCTATTCACTCCTAGCTTCTTCATTACAATAAAATATCAGCTGTTTACTGCTGAAATTATAGTCTTGACTCAGTGCAAAATCAGGTGGCTCTTAAGATTTAATTATAAAAATAAAAATTAGGTTTATTGTCTCTGCACAAGTGTTTATCTTGATCTGTGATTCACTGATTACAGAGACAAATGATTTAACATGAGGCAGGACTTTCTGCAAACAACTGGAGAAACATGCTTATGTCCAACCCAACAGACTGCCAATCATCCCAGCAAACCATCCCCATGTCACCAGCAGAGGACTGGCTTTGTACCTCCTCAGCCTCATTCAAGCAATTATGTGAAGGAAAACAAAATTTTCAAGAGGGGGCACTACTCATACTGCCAGAAAGGCCATTGCAGAGAGGTCTACTTTTTGGTACATACAAGCTTCCATCGTGTCTTTTCCTATATATACAGTAGCTTTCCATGCCAATACCCCATCCATCGTCTGACTACTTTATATGTAAGCCACACTTCTATTAACAACAACGCCAATATTCCCAGAACGGAAAACTTTTGTCTTTTTGTAATTTAATGAACCGCAAATAAAGAACACCCCAGATTAACCCTTTACTTAAAGAAAGTAATCTGAGTAGACTAAGAAAGCAATGGATATGCTGGCTAAATTCATAAAGAGATTATATTCTTGCTCCTACAAACTCAAGAGACAGCAAGAAGTTGAGCTGTTAACATATTCAACAAGCTTCACCCTCACCCTTCTCAAGCCTCTCTAATTTTGATAAGTGGCACCTTCTTCCCTTCAGGATTTTTTAGTCTACACAATCTTCTAGAATTAAGTAGCTACCTCTGCTCTGTCAGACGAAATTCATCTGGAAATCCTCCCTAGTAAGACGCTTGAGTTTTGAGCTCTGTCTTACCTCCTTAGCATGACCTTAACCACCAGGAGAAAATTCCCACTCCTTTTGTTGAAGCTCTTTCACGTGTAGACCATAATTGGCTTTTTATTAGGCCAGAGAAAGAAAGATACTGGAACTGAAAAGTGAGGGCATCTACCTGCCATTCTTGCCCTACACCAAACAATATGCAGGCATTTTGTGTGATATATTCACTGGAGACACCAGGAGTGCCTTCTCACAGGTGAATGTGCTGTGACAGTTCCTAGTTCTTTTTCACTCTTTGGCCCAATAAATGCTTGCTTATCTACAATATTAAGCACGCAGAAAAATTAAAATAATCCCAGGCACAGTGAGAAGCAGCTATTTGAGTGGCTGGGGATTAGCATCCAAGCCCTGGAATGGGCTTGGCTAGAGGGAAGGGACTCAATATCTAAGGTCTGCAATCAACTGAGTCGAGCAAGAATTTTAGAAAAAATCTCAGCCCAGCTTTCAAGTCAGCACCCTAATTACTAGAAAAACCTTCCTTCTGTATTTTGTGGTTGTGAACAGAATATCAAAGTAGTCTTTGTTTCAGCTGATGCTCCTGTGTGCTACTGTGAGTCAGACAAGAAACAGCACTAGCAAGTAGATGTAAACCCACCTGGTCGCTGTTCCACCCTACAGACAAACCTTCACGCACAGTCTGAGCACACCACGGAGAAGCTGGACCTGCCAGGTGTGTGTACACAGCACTGAACATCATTTCACACAACAAAGTTCCTCTCTAAAGAGGAGGCTTTCCTTTTATAAACTAACAACAAAAAGGCATCCCTTACTCAAGGGGACACACAGCAAGCTTCCTTCAGGATAAATGGCCCTTGAAAAAGGTGCCTCCATGGTGGTTAACAGCCCATTATACTCCATCTCAGGAGCACAGCGTGCCGGGTGTCTTTCCAGGTCCCTGTCATTTTAATGGACAACTCGCCATTGTGGCTAAACACTGTATCAGTGCCTTCAGGGGAAAAAGGAGCAAACTCTGCAAATCGTGTGTACCTGACTGACAGGCCTGGGTTTAGAGTGCAGCCAGGAGGGAAATCACAGTGAAAACCTCAGTTAATCATAATCTTCATTGGATGCAAAATTTTCCCGTGTCAGATTATTGGGAAGAAAAAAGGCTCTTTGTTAGAGCACCACACATTTTCCTGCATTCTCTGAGGGGGGAGAAACAAAACAGAACAAGATAGCTAAGAAATTAATATTCAAATCCATTTAAGGTGTTTTTCTTTTCCTTTGTATCTTCACAAGAAAAATATCCTCAGAGAATTACCGGTTCTGTGAAGAGTTGGTAAGGCTGCCAAGCAAAGCAAACTGGATTTTATTTTGATGGACACACCACAATGTTGATTTATCATCCTCTGTGCCTTCTTGAAGCATGAGTATTACTGCATTACTGTCTACGCCAACAACCTCATCTGGAATATTATAACGCCCAGAGAGCACCCTAACTGTATCTGTCTACTTATTAGCTTAATTGCTAGGCTTTCAGAAGGAATACAGTGAAAAGGTAGCAAACACAAACTTCCTTTAATAATAGAGGACTGTAAGCTATTTTCTCATGCAGTTCTAGGACAATGTATATTTGACTACATTAAAAATATTTCAAAAGAATGAAGCATGGCTTTACTATTTTGGAAAAACTCCCCACCCTCAAAAACTGGATATTAATAAATTTTTTTCACTTCTCTTGACTTCTGTGCTATTTTAATCAAAACCTTCATTGTACGTCTTTGGTAAATGACATTTTACAGTCCTTTAAGTAACAAATCTTAATTAATCACAATACTAAATTAAACCCATTTTAACAATAAGAATTACAAATAGGTTTTGAAAAATAGCACTCTAAATATTTTGTCTACAAAATATAATTCAGTTGTTTTATAAACTGAAACATACAGGGCTCAGAAGCCCATTGCTGGAGGGTGGTTTATGAAACTTAAGGATCAATTTAGCCCTCCTCATTTGCTCTTTTTTTCTTTCTTCCCCCATCTCTGCCAGTTCCTAGTTAGAAGTATAGCTCATCTGTCATTAGATTTAAAGCACTAAGTATTTTCCACTAATAACACAAAACTTTGCCAAATATCTCAGTCCTTTCATAGATTAGAATCATTTCCTAGCAGCAGCCTAACAGGTTCCCAAGCAGAGCATAAGCTCAGCTGGGATTTTAACTAGAACATCACAGAACAGATTTTATGAGTAAAGCTCTCCTGACCATCTTCTGTTTGCAAGAGTGGACACATGTGTCAGCACTTGCTATGCCAGCAAATGATACCTTGATAGATTCATGTGGCAAGAGGTTTAGTGAGAAAGTTATAACGAACCTCTGAGCATATTTAAGGGAAAACAACTGCCAGAAAATAACGCAAAGATAATTACTGTTGACATGTTTAATCCCTTTGTGGCAGATGAAATAATTCAGCTTGGTTAAGATGCTACATACAGAATATAGAGGAGTGTTTCAATAGAGATGGCATTTGGAACAGAAGATGGCAGGTGCAAGTAAAGTTTATTTCAGGTATTATGGGCTTTGTGGTGGATTTACTGCACTCAAGCAGCATTGTCTTAGGGGAAAAAAGAGAAAGGTTATCTGCGCAGTGCTGAATGACTCCTTCTACTCACAAAGACACAGGAAAACTAGCTAATGGAAATAAATGCTTGTTTCCAACTCGTAACAGGATTTGGCTTTTAATTGCATACAGAAGAAACTCAGAATCCCATATTCTCTTTATGCCATTATAATGCATGCCATTTCCAATAAGCAAGGAATTTTTATTACCCATTCCACAGCATGAAATCCACAGCACAGACAGACTAGTAGTCTGACTTGCAGATGTACTTACTATAAGGAAGACTGAATACAGGGCATATGGTGCTGAGTACCTTGGAAAAAGCCAGACTTCTCCAATTGCAGAAGGTCCTTCAGTAAGATGGTAGAAAGGAGGAAAGAGAAATGCTGACTCAATGTTCAATGCATTGATCAGTACATCACAAACTTAGAAATAACCACTTATGTCCCAGTGCAGGTGCCCATCACATGCCCATTGCTGTGGTTGCTGACAGCCTGCATGAACGCACCTCTTGTGAGTGAGATTACCCAAAAGCAGAGTTAAAAGGGGGTGGTTAAGCCCAGCCAGCAACTGAGCACTACACAGCTGCTCACTCACTCACTCACTCCTTCCCTCACCCCCCCATCCCCTGTTGGGATAAGGAAAGAATATAACAAAAAGCTCATGGGTCAAGGAAAGGACGGAGAGGGATCACTCACCACTTATGGTCACGGACAGAAACTGACTCATCTTGGGGAAAAGAAAACAAAAAATTAATTTGTTACAAGTAAAATCAGAGTAGAATAATGAGAGATACAACCAGATCTTTAAGTCAACACCTTCCCCAACCTCTCCGTTCCTCCTGGGTTCAGCTTTGCTCCCAGTTTCTTTACCTTCTTCCCCACACAGCAGCACAGGGAGATGGGAATGAGGTTTGTGGTGAGCTCACCACACGCTATTTATGCCACTTCATCTTCATGGGTTAGGGGGGCCTCCTCACACTCTTCTGCTTTTATGTGGTGTCCCTCCCACAGGAGACAGTCCTCCATGAACTACGTGAGTCTTCCCACAGGCTGCAGTTTCCTCACAAACTGCTCCGACGTGGGCTTCCCATCCACATGGTGCAGTATTTCCCACAGGCTGCTCCAGTGCAAACTTCCCATCGAGTCAAAAGCCTTCCTGGGGCTCAGCCACCTTCTCATGTGGATCTCTGCTCCACTGTTGGATCTCCATGGGCTGCAGGTGGGCCCACCTGCCCTCTCACCACAACTTGCAGTGGGACCTCTGCTCTGGCACACCTCCTCCCCCTCCTTTCTTCACCAACCTTGGTGCGTGCACAGTTGTTTCTTGCACATCCTACTCCTCTGCCTGCTGCAGGTTTCTTCTTCTTGAAGAGTTCCCAGCTAGAACTGGGAGCTGGAGCTGCAGCAGAGCTAGAGCTTGAGCTTAGGCTAGGGCTGGGCCAGGGCCACACTGCTTGAAGCCAGGGCAGGGGCGGATGTGCTGCGTCCCTCTTAAATACATCATTCAGAGGTGCCAATTGGCTTGGCCTTGGTCAGAGGTGCGTCCAAATTGGAGCCAGAGAAGCTTCTAGCAACTTCTCACAGGAGCTACCCCTGTAGCCCATCCCCTGCTACCAAAAAAAAAACCCCAAAACCCTGACACGAATCCAACACAGAGAGCCAGTGTGAAACAAATGAGCTTTTAGAAGTTAGAGCAAGAGAAGCTACAGAACAAGAGGTACCTTAAGATGAAAAGGTGGCTCAAGTTAGAAAGGCAAAGCTGGCCAGAAGGTTTAAAGCAAGACAGGTGAAGAATAAACACAAAGAAAAAGCTTTTAAATATAATACAGTACAAAAACTCAGGGAAAGTATAATTTCATTGTAATGTAGAAAAATCTTCAAATAAAAATACTATTAACATTCTTGAACCAAATTAATTCCTGTTGTAAATCCTCTGAAAAGTCAGTTTGCACTAGAGGAAAATTTATTCCTTGGTGTGAACACAACATTCTTCCAACTCAGTGAGTTAAACTAAACAAATGAACACAGGAATATTGTGAATATATTCCTTTGAACCAGAAGAGTAAAACGTATGTCTGTACAACATCAGTGTGGTCTGTTTTGCTAATCCTACAGTACAAAGTATTCTGCTGTTAACATGCCATTCAACATTACATGTGTCATTTCTCAGCTAAAGCACCGAGGGGGGTGGAATTTGTGTAAGAATCTGAGTTTTGAATTAACATTAACTTTCGGATGTGTCTGTGCAGTAGGAATCCTTTGGAATAAGGACTTAGCTGCTGCTTGTTGGCAAGAACCTAATAAAATCAGGTCTTAAGAAAAATGCTTCATAGGCTGCTTTAAGAATCCACACTAGATTGCACTACAAATAAATGCATGAAAGAAGAAATACAAAATAAATATAAGTGGTTTCAGTATCACAATCTCTTAGGGAAATAAGATCTTCCAAAGGCTCCTGCAAATAACAGTGGAAGAGCAAGCTGGTTTTACTCCGTCACACAAAACATTCTGGCAGGTAAATAACTTCTTTTGTTGTACAGTCACTTCAAGTTTTTGGTCGAGCAGGAATATCAGATACTACTTAATACTACCATGTGTTCTTGACCCATATGTAACAGTAACCTCTGGGATACCACAACAGAGCTGGTGACATTATCTATAACACTGCCTGGTACTATCGACGTGGCACTAAAAGAGCACCTCTTTTCAACAGAGCCCAACTGAGAATGAATACCAGCACAGCCCCTCGTAACTGCTTGGTTCATACACAATCACTATTGACACTTTTAATCTCAGACATTTATCTGCCTCTCGTCTTTATTGCTCTTGTCTCATCCTCTCTGAGCATTCATCTTCTCATCTTCCTTTCAATCATCAGTAAAAGGCAGTGCTGGGAGAATATCTAGCACAAAGAAGCTTGGGCTGATAGACACTGAAGCTTCCAGTATAGATCCCTGGATGACCAAGGCATGCAATGTGCAATGGATATGCAGGCACTGTAGAAATGCCATGTATTTTAACTAATAATTATAATTGTCACTATTATTATAATAGTGACAAAACCCATATTTTATACATATATAAAAAATATAAATACATATATATATCTATCTATAAAATGTGGGTTCTGTCACTATTATAATAATCTCTTCTCAGGGACAGAGTTGACCCTGTGTTTTAGCTGGCCCATGAGCTTGTGACTTGAGTGAATGGGGTAGAAAGTACACAAAGTAGTAAAAATAATCCAATCCTCTAGTTCAACGACATGAAGCAAATAGTCCTTTGCTCCAACTTACACCTTAGATTTGGATCAGGAAATAACACCTCAGTGAAAGACTTGTCTGTATGCTTCTCTTTTGCAAGCAGAATTCATCTTCATTTCTCAAAAAAAAAAAATCACAAATGGTCACAAGTTTCAATTCTTAGCAGAGAAAGCTCATCTCTGAAATGTTGAAAGAACAAAACTTACATTAAATATATTAAAATAATTTAGATGTTATTATCTGTAAAATGTTTGACTACAAAGAGTAGAATGCATTTGAAGTAGAAACAGGCTCTTTATTGAGTACTCTAAACTCTTAGCTCTATATGCTCAGCACAAGGGTTAAGAAAGTGCTCTGATGGACCTAAGATGTGTTTGATCCTGAACATACAGATTTCTATGTTGTATCTTCTTTTCCTAATAATTCATCTTAACAGAAAGATTACACCTACTGAAGTGAAACACCAAAACACTACATCTCTATTTCTCTTTGTATCATGCTATTAATATTCTTCCAGTGTAGGTTCTAGTGCATGCATTAAGTTTTAATTAGCATTCCCTGAAATTAGCATGCCTGAAAAAGACATTTGTTTGTTTAGAAATCAAGGTCTCCATCATGGGGTGTTTTGTTTCCTTCTCAGCCTTCACCTCAGTTTGACCAGCTGATTTAATTTGCCTAATTTTAAAAGATAATATCACAACTGAAAGCAAATAAACTGGAGTTAAATTGTATCAACTCAATAATAAACCTTAATATGATTTAATCTTACGCAGACTAATGAATACAAAATTAAGTACAGCTCATGCAAAACACTCCATGGCGCCTTCTTGGCCAGGCACTGCCACCTCCTGACCCCAGTGCTGTGTCCTGCACCGAGCTGCTCCTCTCCTGCTGCTGTAGCCACTGAGTGCTGCTCCTGCACCCAGGTTTAGGGCTGCCAGGTATTTCCCCCACCAGTTCTCCATGCAACCATACCAGTTCCCAGGCATGCAAGTTGCAGCAGTGGTTCCTTTGGGTACCTATATGCAATAAGGCTACGTAGGTCTACTGCAGAGCTGATCTTACTGACTGCCCAGGCTGTGTGGACAACACACTGCTGTCTGCAGGGATATCAGACAGCAAAAATACATGAGATCACTTTTAGACATTGTGGGTTTTTTAGTCTGCCACATATCACCTTATTTGAATCATTTCCCTACTGTAGATAATATTTAATTGTTAGAAGTCCTTTTTTTTTTTAACTTAAAAGCCATTTAGTGCTGTTACACACTTTACCAAATTATATGTGTCATTTTGCCGGGTAAATATGATGTGAATACAGCCTGCAAGCACATCTCCGTGACTTAAGAGCAGTCTCGTCTTGTAGATACAAAGGAATATAAAGTCTGACCTCCAGTGAACCCAAGTGCTTACACCACTTCTGCAGGAGGCAAAGTCTTATCTTCACGCCCCGGAAAACTTCATTCATAGCTCTGGAATTAAGAAATATTTTTCTTACAATGTAACCCAGAACAAAGATAAGGACACCAAAATATAAATAATATAATCCTAATTACTACAGAATTTTGAAGTGATGGGAGAAATGAACATTAAAGAAGCATCCGAATAATAAAAGTCCTGGTTTCTGACTACTGCATTGTACTTCTGAATCTACTGTCTTATTTTCATTTTTATTGAATAATTTCATTATATATGCTTAAAATAAAAGTATATAAAATATTTAACCCAAACTGCTGAGAGATTTCTGAGGTATTTCAGGGTCTTCTTGTATCATGAACTTCTTGAGTAAAAGTGCATCTGCACAGAAGACTGCAGTTTCTTCTCAATACCCATAGACATTAGAATTAAGGTATAATAAAAGAGGGATATATATTGCGTTTAAAATTTGCTTGAATAAAAGAAACAAAAAAAATGTCAATTGAAAGAGACATATGCAATAAATAGCAGCACTCATAGGATTCCAACAAGCAGCATTTCAATAACTGAGTCGGATGCCTAACTTAAGGCATTTTCCTGCGGAGCTCCTACAGGCAGCTACTGCTTACAAATCCACAATTCCAGCCCTAGAAAGAGCAATCAGCCTAGTTCCTTGAGGAAAGCAGCCTAAATTAGTCAGAACAGACAGACAGCGGGGCAGAAAGCTATGAAAAGCTATGTACAGTCCAGTTTTCTGACAGCTGTACGAACCACAGGATCTTCTGAATTTACATGACACCAGTAATTTATTTTTGGAACTTTAGGCATCCATTCAGATATGTATTTGCTATACATCTCTCAGAATAGCTGAGACCAGTAGGGGCTTCTGGAGGTCATCTTGTCCCACCTCCTGCTCAAGCTTGGCCACCTAAGCCCCTTGCCCTGCTCCATGTCCAGGTGGCTTTTGAGTATCTTCAAGGATGGAGATTCCATCACCTCCCTCAGCAACCTGTAAGTGAACTTATACCTGAATTGCCCAATAAGAATAATTTCAGTAAAATCCTTTATGCATTTGGTTTTACGTGAACCACTCACTACAGTTCTGCTTGACAGAAGTAGAGTATCACATCCATGAAGCACACAAGCACAAGATGTTGAACTTTGCTGCCATGTGATCACGCTTAAACAAATCTATTATTGACAACATATGTTCAGACAAGAAGTACAACTCTGAGCAACGCATGGAACGCAAACCAGATTAGCGCTTTCTTTAGCATAGTGCATAGCTAATGCTGTTACCAGGAGAGGAAAATATCTGTGGGCAAGATAAGGAGGCATGCTTAACTAGAATACAGGCTCTAGAAGCATTGCAATTTACATATTCTTGATTTACCACCTTACATATAATCCTGGTTTATCATTCATTTGATTTGACTAAATCACTAGGATGTATCGCACATACTGTTTAATCCACATGATGATGCTTCAAGTAACTCTTTAGTTAAACTAACACAGATAAAACGACATATCACCGATTTCTGGCATCAGGTGGTATCTTGATTCAGCACATCACCTGAAACTAGCAAACATCTCACATGAAAATCATCATTGCAAAAGGCTTCAAGGTTATACATTAAAAGACCTCTTCTTCACTTGGTACTGGTGACTTCGGTTTCCACTCAGGGCCATACAACTTTTACTCCTTTTTCTCTTTAAAAGGTACCTAGCAGAGAACATAAGCACTGCTACAGAGAGCAACTCAGGACAGACCAGAAGGAAATACAGTTTAAATTGACTGCTCCATGTGTTTGTATAATCTTAAAGAGGCAAAGGCAACAGTACAGTAAGGAAGACCACAAAAGAAGCACACAAGTTATCAACAGAATAATTATTTCCATAACTGTGATAAAATTAGCAGTTTTTTTAACCTTTACTTTAAAATATCCAATACTGTCAAAATTGACAGATTGTAAGGCTAACTTTCAGACTAGGAACGATGTCCCCTGAAAAAAGGGCACAAGAGATACCAGAATGTTTGAACAGAGATAATGGCTTCTTGAGTAGGGGACAAGGGTAATTATCAAAGCTCAGCACAAAATAAAAAAAGTAATCAAGTGACAGCTTGAATGTAAAAGCCTGGGTTTTTTTCCAGTTTTATTTCTAAAACACATGAATGCATTTGCTCCTCATTTAAATAGCTCAAATTTCAGCAAACCTGGTATTGCATGTGATCATCCTTGGGGAAAAAACAAACAAAACCAAAACAAAACACAAAACCCCCACCCCAAACAAATAAAAGATCAGAACAAAAAACCCTCACAATCTGAAAATATTTATAATTAGACTTCTTGTAAATCATACACCAATTCTGGGTTATCAAAACACAACAACTAAACTTCCTACTGCACTTTAAAAAAAAAGCCAATATGCAGTAATTATGTCAAAGCACAAGCAAGGATAAAGAGCAAACGTCCACTCAGTCCCACACTGCTTTTTTTAAGGTGAGGCACGTACATCTGCACAATAATAAACCTTGGCTGTTACATGGCTGGTGACACCAAGGAATGAAGGTAACTTGAGTAAGTTTTCGATTTGAATTTACATACTTTCTAAGACTTCCTTTCAGAAAACTCTACGGTTACATTAAAAAGCTTTTGCTTTTATGCAATCCTAGCTCTAGCATAAAAAACGCCCGAAGTAGTTTTGAATCCGAGATGTCTACCTGCAAAACAGAAGTGTTGTAACACCTGTGATAAGCAGTACTGCCTGTCTTAACCCCAGACAGCTGAGAATCTTATCTCTGGGGCCACTAAGAATACCCCTGCCAGAAAGTCAATACCAGTGATCCCATCCCACAATAAGCCATGCAATCAGTGAGTTATTAAACTTTTTTTTTTTCCTTTTTGGTAAGTGCTTTTCCCCAGAGTTAGGGGGACACGAGTTATTTCAATGTGTTTCCAACAGCAGGCTGCATCCACGTTAGGTGAAGAAGCCTTCCCCGGGCTACAGAGCCGGGCGATGGAGCTCAGCCTGGCCGGCGGGACCCCCTTCCCGCCCCAAAGCCAGAGCGCGGTGCGGGGACGAGGGCGGCTGGGACACGACGGCGTCTTCTGTTGGCTTA